>NC_090246.1:103082552-103147552 GCF_037325665.1 Littorina saxatilis | reverse complement strand
TTGGTATTTTGATTTTACATAACATTAAACCTTTCTTGGGGTTCATGGTCATGGCAACAGCCATAATAATATTATATCATGTATAATATTACATTTCAGCATATTTGAATTACATGTCATCATACCAAACTGTCATACATTTTTATTCCTACATCATTCTGATTGATCACAACCAAACCTACTATCAGTGGACACATCCAAATGTAAGCGCCTGTTCTTGACAACTTTTAATCGATCTAAAAATAGCAACTTGCTGGGCCCTCTGCCGCCAACAGACACTGTTTGGCCTGTAGGTAAAATGTACAATGTATTTTCTGATTTGTGCACAAAAGCTTTATTTCTTTTTTCTTTTTTTTAACATAACAATGTTTAATGTCACTGTATGGTTAAAAGACCATGGTCATATTTGTAAAAAAAATGTTAAATTAGAAAATAAATAACATTTTGGTTCATGATTTTTCCTACACCTGTGCTAAAAATAAGAAATAAAAATGTCGGGTATATAAGTCTCTCAAATACAGCTAGGTATGAATGGCTCGGTTTGAGTTTGTTGCAGTTGACCCTGCACAATGCGACATATCATGTTTTTGTTGAACAATTTTGACGTCACCCCTCCCATAGGGTGACGTATTTCACAACTTCCTGTGTTACACAAACTCTGTGATGACCAATTTTGACGTCACCCCTCCCATAGGGTGACGGATTTCACAACTTTCTACAGATGAACAATGTTGCCTCCACCCCTCCCATAGGGTGACGGATGTCACAACTTCCTGTGTACACAAACTGATGACGTATTTCACAACAAAATGGCGCTGCCCATGGTCAACCTCTAAACTATCCGTATAGAATGGGGGCGTCCTCGCCCCCATAACAAGAAGAGAAAAAAGCGTTGGCATTAACCGCGACCCGTAGTATTGACATGGCCAATAGTATTTTTATTGATTTCTACGGCAGGCGGTCCGTGTCAACAGTGTGGTGTGGTCCGTGTCAACAGTGTAGTGTGGTCCGTGTCAACAGTGTGGTGTGGTGCGTGTCAACAGTGTGGTGTGGTGCGTGTCAACAGTGTGGTGTGGTGCGTGTCAACAGTGTGGTGTGGTGCGTGTCAACAGTGTGGTGTGGTGCGTGTCAACAGTGTGGTGTGGTGCGTGTCAACAGTGTGGTGTGGTGCGTGTCAACAGTGTGGTGTGGTGCGTGTCAACAGTGTGGTGTGGTGCGTCAGACACGAACAAAACGCCTTTTAGTAGGAGAATAATTGACTTACTTACGTCAGCTAGCGCTCTTATTGTCGGCTGTCCCGGTTGTTTCGTGTTAAAGTCGGGTAGTTATAAGGTGATTAGCTAAACAGAAAAAAATGACCTCGTGTGCGTGCTAGGGTGCGTGGGTGCGTGCTTGATTGTGTGTGTGTGTGTGTTTGTTTGTGTGTGTGTGTGTGTGTGTTTGTGTTTGTTTGTGTGTGTGTGTGTGTGTGTTTGTTTGTGTGTGTGTGTGTGTGTGTTTGTTTGTGTGTGTGTGTGTGTGTGTGTGTGTGTGCTTGTGTGTATGTGCATGTGTGTGTGTGTGTGTGTGTGTGTGTGTGTGTGTGTGTGTGTGTGTGTGTGTGTGTGTGTGTGTGTGTGTGTGCGTGTTTGATTACTTCTTCTTCTAGTTCTTTTTACATTTAGTCAAGTTTTGACTAAATGTTTTAACATAGAGGGGGAATCGAGACGAGGGTCATGGTGTATGTGTGTATGTGTGTATGTGTGTGTGTGTGTGTGTGTGCGTGTGTGTGTGTAGAGCGATTCAGAGTAAACTACTGGACCGATCTTTATGAAATTTGACATGAGAGTTCCTGGGTATGATATCCCCCGACGTTTTTTTCATTTTTTCGATAAATGTCTTTGATGACGTCATATCCGGCTTTTTGTAAAAGTTGAGGCAGCACTGTCACACCCTCATTTTTCAATCAAATTGGTTGAAATTTTGGGAAAGCAATCTTATGTCTTTGATGACGTCATATCCGGCTTTTTGTAAAAGTTGAGGCGGCACTGTCACACCCTCATTTTTCAATCAAATTGATTGAAAATTTGGCCAAGCAATCTTCGACGAAGGCCGGACTTCGGTATTGCATTTCAGCTTGGTGGCTTAAAAATTAATTAATGACTTTGTTCATTAAAAATCTGAAAATTGTTAAAAAAGGGATCCTTAACTTTTTTTGAAGAGTATATAAACAATGCAGAACTAGAAAATTGGTGTTAGTTGTTTTGTTCGCGCCACCTTCTGGAGTCTTTTGTAGAGTATACCCTTTTTCTAGTCCTGACAAATGTAAAAAATTTGGTCGGTGTGTTGACTGTTCTTCAAGACAAACGGTGCATATCAGTTCCGGGCAACGTGAAACTGATCTATAGACTTTCAGCTAGGATAAGCAATAAAGCCAATGTTTGTCCACATACACGTGTTGTTATATCGTCTGGTACTTCAGCCAGGCCAGCTTGGCGCTTGATATGTAAGCCATTTTCACAACCGTGTCCTTATGCCCTGTTGCAGCGATTACAGATGATAAAAGAAAAGCGCCTGAGCAGCCTTTGCTCTTTTCGCCCCCTGCCACCAAAACTAAACATGCTACCACACAAGTCATACACGTTTGCGCGTGTCTGTGTATTTAAATGTTAAAGATACCTTCCTTCGCATAGAAACTATCTCTTTAAATCACCTCAGGCTTGTTGACGTGTGCTTTTACTGAAGACACGAGCAACCTTTGATGGCGACATGTGTCAACAATCATTTAACCTGGCTGTTTGCTCGCTGCACATATCTAAGAGTAGATACTTTTTGCGGCATTAATGTTCGCTACACATATCTAAGAGTAGATACTTTTTGCGGCATTAATGTTCGCAGATGAAAGGAGTAGAACTTGTTAGTTAGGAAATTAATTAACAACAGGTTTGGGAGAAAACCGGCTTCAAGTTGTTCAAATGTTGCAGGATATTAATGGTGGAGGTCTTGATAGGTTCATTGCGCAGAGATTATGTTGCATTTGTTGGTTTTACGAACTACTTATTGTCCTGCTTCTTGCTCTCCAAGTCAAGAAAAAAAGTCCCGTCCGAAAAAACCACCTTTTGCTTGCAAGTGTGTGCCTTGCCTGCCGGTCTGCACAACATGAAACAGTCTGGTTAAAGAAATAACTTCTGCTGCTAACCAGAGCCAGATATTTCCACCCGAGAAGTTTTTAGCCCCGCAGCTGGAGATATAAAAAATACGATTTTGTTTTATATGATCACATTGAGCCACGCAAAGGCTGGGGTAAAAGCGATAGATTACACCGAGTTAGACGCAAGCATTGTGCACCAAACAATCCTTGTTCAAACACGGTCACAGCGGGGGATGTTTGCATGTGCAAAACTTGCACCCTTCCCTTATCTCTTAACGTCGTGACAATGTGGAGTTAATCCTGGCTAATGGGAAAGAACGTTGTTGAAACCAAAAGCTTGTGTTCTATGTCGATCAGGATCCGGATCGATTTTCTTTAGTTCACTGACAGCCAAACTCCAAACCTGTATCGATTAGTACTTTATCACTCGGGTGTGGCTACACAGAGGACTTGATCACAACACCTACCTTCAGACGGATACGATAACACGTTGTTCGATCACGGCTTGGTCAAATACACATCTATGGTCAAATGCCAGTGTTGCTCACAGAAATAAAATGCTGCAAATCTCAAACGGTTCCGTGTCTGTGTGGGTATTGGTCAGTGTGCACAAGTGAATAAAATACTACTTCTAGTATAATAGGCTTCTGGTCAGTGCAGTTTCCCAAAATTAAAAAAATATTTGCATTAAGATATAAGTAAACATTATTTGGTGCGGTTATTTTTTTCTTCCGTTCGTATTAAAACTATGTGTAGCACCTGTTTGGATATACGTCTGTCTTCAGTCTCTTGTTCCTCGCTTCTTTTTGTAGCGCTGGGTGCTTGGAGTGATTTTGTTTTTGTTTTGTTGTTGTTTCATCGGGGGTTAGGAAATAAACTGCCCGGCGCTTGTTAGGTCAAATCACGGACACTAATGACGTCAGTAATTCTTTCACGGCGCTTGTTGGTTCAAATCACGGACATTAATGACGTCAGTAATTCTTTCACCTGCTACTGGTGTATATGCCTTGCCGTGGCGTAGCAGCTTGCGTGCCCTGATGATCCAAAGAGCTATGCCGGCCTGAGCCTTCATAGTGCTCCTGGCAGGTGTAACCACGCCGGACAGGTCTGAGGTGAATGGGGCCAGACTAAGTATACACCCTGGCCCTCCAAGTTGGGGGTTGTGCGAAGGGCTAACAACTCATCCATGGAAAAAAAGTACTCGTTACAGAAACGTCAACAAGAGAAAATTGTTGGTGGCCTATGCCCCGGACGGGGTCAAAGGCATAAATGAAATGAAAAATTCTTTCACGGTGTAATTCTACTATAACCCTCAATGAAAATTAATGTACCCTGCTCATTTCATAAAGACAGAAATCCCCTCCCCCCCCCCCCCCCCCCAAAAAAAAAGTAGAGCCACAAACTAACGAAGACAAACTTAATGAATCAGCTTTGTCAAATTGAAAACTAGATCCCAAAGAACAAAGCGCTCTAGTGCTGTCCGAAACGACGTGGGTTCGATTCGGAATCGAGCGAAAATAGAAAGTCAATTACAGGTGCCCTGTGCGAAACGAGCCTTGAACAGTCTGTTGGCTTCACTGCCGATAGCGATCAGGCCCTGCGAGGAGTGAGCGACAGGGACAAGGAACGCGGGATTCAAAGGCACAATCCTGTGTCTAGGTTGGTGGGTTGGTGGGTTGGTTGGTGGGTTGGTGGGTTGGTTGGTTGGTTGGTGGGTTGGTGGGTTGGTTGGTTGGTCGGTTGGTTGGTGGGTTGGTGGGTTGGTTGGTTGGTTGGTTGGTTGGTTGGTGGGTTGGTTGGTCGGTCGGTTGGTTGGTGGGTTGGTTGGTTGGTGGGTTGGTGGGTTGGTTGGTCGGTCGGTTGGTTGGTGGGTTGGTTGGGGGTTGGTGGGTTGGTTGGTTGGTTGGTGGGTTGGTTGGGGGTTGGTGGGTTGGTTGGTTGGTTGGTTGGTTGGTGGGTTGGTTGGGGGTTGGTGGGTTGGTTGGTTGGTGGGTCGGTCGGTTGGTTGGTTGGTTATTATTTGTTATCGTCTCTTCAGCTGATATTTCTAAACGAGACCGATGCTAGTTTCCTTTCTCAGTTCACATGGCAAGCTCCATGCTTAGTTCGGTTGGTAATAGAAACACAACAATACCAAGCTCCATGCTTAGTTCGGTGGGTAATAGAAACACAACAATACCAAGCTCCATGCTTAGTTCGGTGGGTAATAGAAACACAACAATACCAAGCTCCATGCTTAGTTCGGTGGGTAATAGAAACACAACAATACCAAGCTCCATGCTTAGTTCGGTGGGTAATAGAAACACAACAATACCAAGCTCCATGCTTAGTTCGGTGGGTAATAGAAACACAACAATACCAAGCTCCATGCTTAGTTCGGTGGGTAATAGAAACACAACAATACCAAGCTCCATGCTTAGTTCGGTGGGTAATAGAAACACAACAATACCAAGCTCCATGCTTAGTTCGGTGGGTAATAGAAACACAACAATACCAAGCTCCATGCTTAGTTCGGTGGGTAATAGAAACACAACAATACCAAGCTCCATGCTTAGTTCGGTGGGTAATAGAAACACAACAATACCAAGCTCCATGCTTAGTTCGGTGGGTAATAGAAACACAACAATACCAAGCTCCATGCTTAGTTCGGTGGGTAATAGAAACACAACAATACCAAGCTCCATGCTTAGTTCGGTGGGTAATAGAAACACAACAATACCAAGCTCCATGCTTAGTTCGGTGGGTAATAGAAACACAACAATACCAAGCTCCATGCTTAGTTCGGTGGGTAATAGAAACACAACAATACCAAGCTCCATGCTTAGTTCGGTGGGTAATAGAAACACAACAATACCAAGCTCCATGCTTAGTTCGGTGGGTAATAGAAACACAACAATACCAAGCTCCATGCTTAGTTCGGTGGGTAATAGAAACACAACAATACCAAGCTCCATGCTTAGTTCGGTGGGTAATAGAAACACAACAATACCAAGCTCCATGCTTAGTTCGGTGGGTAATAGAAACATAACAATACCAATAAACGAAGAAGAAGAAGAAGAAGAAGAAGAAGAAGAAGAAGAAGAAGAAGAAGAAGAAGAAGAAGAAGAAGAAGTCATCCGGTCTCAACTTAGGGTAAAGTCATCGGGTCTCCACTTGGGCGCAACATCCTGACAGCTTTGTGTGCAGAGTCAGTGGAGGTTTTTGGATTTACTACTTTTGCAGATTGACACCACGATCCTTTAAGAAATGAATGACCTGAGACAGTCCCACCGTGCACGGACACCAGGGGGTTGATTGTCGAGACAGTCCCACTGTGCACGGACACCCAGGGGGTTGATTGTAGAGACAGTCCCACTGTGCATGGACACCAGGCAGGGGGTTGATTGTCGAGACAGTCCCACTGTGCACGGACACCAGGCAGGGGGTTGATTGTAGAGACAGTCCCACTGTGCACGGACACCAGGCAGGGGGTTGATTGTCGAGACAGTCCCACTGTGCACGGACACCAGGCAGGGGGTTGATTGTAGAGACAGTCCCACTGTGCACGGACACCAGGCAGGGGGTTGATTGTAGAGACAGTCCCACTGTGCACGGACACCAGGCAGGGGGTTGATTGTCGAGACAGTCCCACTGTACACGGACACCAGGCAGGGGGTTGATTGTCGAGACAGTCCCACTGTACACGGACACCAGGCAGGGGGTTGATTGTCGAGACAGTCCCACTGTACACGGACACCAGGCAGGGGGTTGATTGTAGAGACAGTCCCACTGTGCACGGACACCAGGCAGGGGGTTGATTGTCGAGACAGTCCCACTGTACACGGACACCCAGGGGGTTGATTGTCGAGACAGTCCCACTGTGCACGGACACCCAGGGGGTTGATTGTAGAGACAGTCCCACTGTGCACGGACACCCAGGGGGTTGATTGTCGAGACAGTCCCACTGTGCACGGACACCAGGCAGGGGGTTGATTGTAGAGACAGTCCCACTGTGCACGGACACCAGGGGGTTGATTGTCGAGACAGTCCCACTGTGCACGGACACCCAGGGGTGGTTCCACGCACTAGCCTGCAGGGCCAGCCGACCTGAGGCGGAGATCCGGATCGTTCACACAGGAAGGACTGCGCCTTTGATGCGTTAAACTGAAGTTGAAGAATGATGAGGAGAGACTGGGAGGGAGGGGTAGGACCTGGGAGGGGGTGCACGGGTGGTTTTCAGGTGTCAGATGAGCCTCTCAGGTATTCTCCTCCCAGGTATTCTCCTCCCGCTCCGACAGACACGGGCAGGTGAGAGATGAAGACGAAAAAGGAAAAGAAAAAAAAAGGAGAGAAAGAGACTAAAAGTGCAGCGACTAATGCGGCTGTAGTGTAGAGCTACAGGTGTAGTGTATAGCTAGGTGTAGTGTATAGCTACAGGTGTAGTGTTGGTGTCTTGAAAGCTTCCGAGTTGTGTGAGTTGTGTGCACAGACGTCTCTGTCCGTGGAGTGTGAGTTGTGTACACAGACGTCTCTGTCCGTGGAGTGTGAGTTGTGTACACAGACGTCTCTGTCCGTGGGGTGTGAGTTGTGTACACAGACGTCTCTGTCCGTGGAGTGTGAGTTGTGTACACAGACGTCTCTGTCCGTGGAGTGTGAGTTGTGTACACAGACGTCTCTGTCCGTGGAGTGTGGGTTGTGTACACAGACGTCTCTGTCCGTGGAGTGTGAGTTGTGTACACAGACGTCTCTGTCCGTGGAGTGTGAGTTGTGTACACAGACGTCTCTGTCCGTGGGGTGTGAGTTGTGTACACAGACGTCTCTGTCCGTGGAGTGTGAGTTGTGTACACAGACGTCTCTGTCCGTGGAGTGTGAGTTGTGTACACAGACGTCTCTGTCCGTGGAGTGTGGGTTGTGTACACAGACGTCTCTGTCCGTGGGGTGTGAGTTGTGTACACAGACGTCTCTGTCCGTGGAGTGTGAGTTGTGTACACAGACGTCTCTGTCCGTGGAGTGTGAGTTGTGTACACAGACGTCTCTGTCCGTGGAGTGTGAGTTGTGTACACAGACGTCTCTGTCCGTGGAGTGTGGGTTGTGTACACAGACGTCTCTGTCCGTGGGGTGTGAGTTGTGTACACAGACGTCTCTGTCCGTGGAGTGTGAGTTGTGTACACAGACGTCTCTGTCCGTGGAGTGTGAGTTGTGTACACAGACGTCTCTGTCCGTGGGGTGTGAGTTGTGTACACAGACGTCTCTGTCCGTGGAGTGTGAGTTGTGTACACAGACGTCTCTGTCCGTGGAGTGTGAGTTGTGTACACAGACGTCTCTGTCCGTGGAGTGTGGGTTGTGTACACAGACGTCTCTGTCCGTGGGGTGTGAGTTGTGTACACAGACGTCTCTGTCCGTGGAGTGTGGGTTGTGTACACAGACGTCTCTGTCCGTGGGGTGTGAGTTGTGTACACAGACGTCTCTGTCCGTGGAGTGTGAGTTGTGTACACAGACGTCTCTGTCCGTGGAGTGTGGGTTGTGTACACAGACGTCTCTGTCCGTGGGGTGTGAGTTGTGTACACAGACGTCTCTGTCCGTGGAGTGTGAGTTGTGTACACAGACGTCTCTGTCCGTGGAGTGTGAGTTGTGTACACAGACGTCTCTGTCCGTGGAGTGTGAGTTGTGTACACAGACGTCTCTGTCCGTGGAGTGTGAGTTGTGTACACAGACGTCTCTGTCCGTGGAGTGTGAGTTGTGTACACAGACGTCTCTGTCCGTGGGGTGTGAGTTGTGTACACAGACGTCTCTGTCCGTGGAGTGTGAGTTGTGTACACAGACGTCTCTGTCCGTGGGGTGTGAGTTGTGTACACAGACGTCTCTGTCCGTGGAGTGTGAGTTGTGTACACAGACGTCTCTGTCCGTGGGGTGTGAGTTGTGTACACAGACGTCTCTGTCCGTGGGGTGTGAGTTGTGTACACAGACGTCTCTGTCCGTGGAGTGTGAGTTGTGTACACAGACGTCTCTGTCCGTGGGGTGTGAGTTGTGTACACAGACGTCTCTGTCCGTGGAGTGTGAGTTGTGTACACAGACGTCTCTGTCCGTGGGGTGTGAGTTGTGTACACAGACGTCTCTGTCCGTGGGGTGTGAGTTGTGTACACAGACGTCTCTGTCCGTGGGGTGTGAGTTGTGTACACAGACGTCTCTGTCCGTGGAGTGTGAGTTGTGTACACAGACGTCTCTGTCCGTGGGGTGTGAGTTGTGTACACAGACGTCTCTGTCCGTGGAGTGTGAGTTGTGTACACAGACGTCTCTGTCCGTGGGGTGTGAGTTGTGTACACAGACGTCTCTGTCCGTGGGGTGTGAGTTGTGTACACAGACGTCTCTGTCCGTGGAGTGTGAGTTGTGTACACAGACGTCTCTGTCCGTGGGGTGTGAGTTGTGTACACAGACGTCTCTGTCCGTGGGGTGTGAGTTGTGTACACAGACGTCTCTGTCCGTGGGGTGTGAGTTGTGTACACAGACGTCTCTGTCCGTGGGGTGTGAGTTGTGTACACAGACGTCTCTGTCCGTGGAGTGTGAGTTGTGTACACAGACGTCTCTGTCCGTGGAGTGTGAGTTGTGTACACAGACGTCTCTGTCCGTGGAGTGTGAGTTGTGTACACAGACGTCTCTGTCCGTGGGGTGTGAGTTGTGTACACAGACGTCTCTGTCCGTGGAGTGTGAGTTGTGTACACAGACGTCTCTGTCCGTGGAGTGTGAGTTGTGTACACAGACGTCTCTGTCCGTGGAGTGTGAGTTGTGTACACAGACGTCTCTGTCCGTGGAGTGTGGGTTGTTAGTGTCTGATTGGCTCAGTCAGAGAGACAGAGAGATAGACAGAAAGAGAGAGAGAGGGAAAGGGAGAGAGGGAGAGAGAGAGGGAGAGAGAGAGAGGGAGGAGGGGGAGAGAGAGGGAGGGAGAGAGAGAGAGAGCCGGGAGAAAGAGAGAGAGAGAAAGAGGGTGAGAGAGAGAGAGAGGGAGAGAAAAAAACTGAGCGATTTGGATAGAGGAAGGGCAATAGGATGGCTACAAGACGGTGTTGCTGACAGGCAAGTGGCCCAGAGGCTTGCAGTGGCTCCCTCTGTCATCATCAGACTAAAACAGAGATTCCAAGCAACTGGAAGAGTGCAGGAGCGACAACGTGAGTCACCACAAAAAGAGAGGATCGCTTCATTCAGAGGCAGGCCATGCAACAAAGAATGGCTACGGCAAACAGCATTAGGCAACGCCCACAAGCTACCACCAACACTGTTGTTAGTGGTCAGACGATCCGAAACCGCTTACACAACTTTGGCTTGCGTGCAAGGCGTCCAGTCCGAGGAACAACCCTGACTGCTAATCACCGAGCAGCTCGCCGAGCCTGGTGCACTCAACATGTGAAGTGGCAACGTCAGCAGTGGGCTCAGGTGTTGTTTACAGATGAGTCCCGCTTTTGCTTGGAACCTGCTGATGGTCGCATCCGAGTGTGGAGGCGTCGCGGAGAGCGCTTCGCAGAAGGCGCTGTTCTGGAACAACAGCGTTTTGGCGGAGGCTCTGTGATGGTCTGGGGAGGGATCAGCACACGTCTAAGGACACCTTTGTACCATGTAGTGGGCAACTTGACCGGTGTCCGCTACCAGAATGAGATCCTGCAACCCCTGGTCGCTCCAGCCCTCCAAGCGATCGGCCCTCGTGCGATTCTTCAGGATGACAACGCACCTCCCCATCGCTCTGCAGCTGTAAACGACCTTCATCCAGCAGGCCAGGGTCAACAGGATGCTGTGGCCAACCAACAGCCCGGACCTGAACCCCATAGAGCACATGTGGCTTTGTCGTCGGGTACTGCAACATCACCCTCCTCCTGCCAATCTGGGTCAACTGCTGCAATGGCTCCAGCAGGAGTGGAATGGAGTTCCCAGAGCATTCATATGCAACCTGATCCACTCCATGCGCCAACGATGTGTTGAATGCCTGGCACACAACGGAGGGCACACGCGTTATTGACACTGATTCACATTGTTGTGAATTCCATTTTCGAGGGTTGTCACGTTTGACACACTCTAGCTAAATTGTCGCTGCCGCGTTCGATCTTTGCTTTGTTTGTCATTACTCCTTGGTTGTTCAATTATATAATTTTAAAAAAAGAAAAGAATTCGGTCTTGTCTGTTTTGTGTGGCGTGCTTGTAAAAAAGTGATCCTTAACCTTTTTTGAAGAGTGTACTTTTCGTGCTTTTACGGAGATGTAATGTCAGACTTGTAGGACAGACGTGTAGGACAGACGTGTAGGACAGACGTGTAGGACAGACGTGTAGGACAGACGTGTACGACAGACGTGTAGGACAGACGTGTAGGACAGATGTGTAGGACAGATGTGTAGGACAGACGTGTAGGACAGACGTGTAGGACAGACGTGTAGGACAGACGTGTAGGACAGACGTGTAGGACAGACGTGTACGACAGACGTGTAGGACAGACGTGTAGGACAGACGTGTAGGACAGACGTGTAGGACAGACGTGTAGGACAGACGTGTAGGACAGACGTGTAGGACAGACGTGTAGGACAGACGTGTAGGACAGACGTGTAGGACAGACGTGTAGGACAGACGTGTAGGACAGACGTGTAGGACAGACGTGTAGGACAGACGTGTAGGACAGACGTGTAGGACAGACGTGTACGACAGACGTGTAGGACAGACGTGTAGGACAGACGTGTACGACAGACGTGTACGACAGACGTGTAGGACAGACGTGTAGGACAGACGTGTACGACAGACGTGTAGGACAGACGTGTAGGACAGACGTGTAGGACAGACGTGTAGGACAGACGTGTACGACAGACGTGTAGGACAGACGTGTAGGACAGACGTGTACGACAGACGTGTAGGACAGACGTGTAGGACAGACGTGTAGGACAGACGTGTAGGACAGACGTGTACGACAGACGTGTAGGACAGACGTGTAGGACAGACGTGTACGACAGACGTGTACGACAGACGTGTAGGACAGACGTGTAGGACAGACGTGTACGACAGACGTGTACGACAGACGTGTACGACAGACGTGTAGGACAGACGTGTAGGACAGACGTGTACGACAGACGTGTACGACAGACGTGTAGGACAGATGTGTACGACAGACGTGTAGGACAGACGTGTAGGACAGATGTGTACGACAGACGTGTAGGACAGACGTGTACGACAGACGTGTAGGACAGACGTGTACGACAGACGTGTAGGACAGACGTGTACGACAGACGTGTAGGACAGACGTGTACGACAGACGTGTAGGACAGATGTGTAGGACAGACGTGTAGGACAGACGTGTAGGACAGACGTGTACGACAGACGTGTAGGACAGACGTGTAGGACAGACGTGTAACACGGGCTTGCATCAGGAAACACAATCGACAAGCTGAGTAATGTCTGTAACTGACTAAGATCCCAAACTAGATGTTTGGCGTCAAACTCGACCCAATGAAAGTTCAAGCTTTTGTGTTTTTAATGCGTCATGAGTCAAGCGGTTCTGATCAAAGCGTGAGCGTGTAATCAGTTAAACACATACCGATTGTAAAAAAAACCGGAGCCATAAATTTAGTTTGAAAAGAAAATCAGTGGCTGTTGCTGGTACGCAGGGTGCGTGCAACCAAAATACGTTTCCTGCATCTTAATAAGTTTGCTTTTGAAAGTATGGTCATTAAATGTTTGAAGACAGGAATTGTGTTGATGCTGAACGAAATGTATCCATGACTGAATAGATTCCTGTCCGACAAAGCGTTTGTTTCGTGGGTTGGGGTAGTAGTCCAGGATAATTAGGTTTTGGGGTGGGACAAAATGAAATAGTTTTCATATTTTGCACATATACAGTAGAAGGGCTATTCTTTAGCCTGTGTAAGTTCCCAAAAAATCCAGTGTCAGTAACATGGTTATTTATGGCCTTCATTTTGGGCGTATCCGTCATAAAATTGTGAGTCCGATTTTTACACAGTATGAATAGGTCCTCAATTACTTTTCAATTTTTAATGACTACTTGTGCATGCTTTTACTCAAAATTGAAAATAAATACATTTTTCTGCATAATCATTGCCTTTGAAAACAGAAAAACAAGCAAATATGACGTCATACTTATTCTGAAATTAGCCTAAAACTGAGTTTTCCTCTGAAAACTAATTGGAACCAAACTGTAACCCAAAAATCTTGATCAGCCTTCCAAAACGTATCTGACACTGTAACGTCATTGTGCACTTAAAGTGCAATCCCTGGCGGAGAAAGAAATGCCTTTCTATGTTTGGCTGCATTCAAAAGTCGGCTTCATAGCCACACGCATTAGCGCAGCTTCACACGAATCTGTCACTCTTTGATGTCAATCTTCAAAAAATGTATCCGGTTCCAATGCGTTATTGCATGCTAGCCCCATACACTTGCAGATGGGGGAACAGGGCATTTCTGCTCGTCGACAGCTGCAACCACGATTGCAGCCAGCCTTGCAGTTGCATGACACGGTGCGCAACAATTTATCTGGGGCTGAGGGCAGATCTGTTGGAAATGGCAGGAGAGATCCATTGGACAGAATCCATCCCCATTTGGTTGGATCAATGTCGTTTTCCAGCCACTGCTGCACTTGACAGTACGTCCTTAAAGAATGCTGACGTGCAGCCGCACTTGTCGGTGGTAGGCTTGCCATTTGGAACACCCTGTTTGGTTGGTTTTTTGGCATTCTTCTTCTTGAACGCAGTAAGTCTGAAATCATCCAGACTCTGAGAAGTAGAAGCGCCGTACAGAGCCAGCAAAAAGTCTTCACCAGCTTTTGCTATGTCTTCTGCGTCTGCTTCTGGGATATTGAAGACTGTCACAGCTGGGATCTTGTTGCCTCTTCGTGCTGCAGGGAACGAGTGCTTACCGTTAATATTGCCAGTCATCTCAGCTGGGATCTTGTTGCCTCTTCGTGCTGCAGGGAACGAGTGCTTACCGTTAATATTGCCAGTCATCTCAGCTGGGATCTTGTTGCCTCTTCGTGCTGCAGGGAACGAGTGCTTACCGTTAATATTGGGCCAGTCTTGTCAGACCTCGTCACAACGGAACCATTTAGAAATGTATCTTCACTTCGCGTTTCTTTGGTCAAAAGGCTTTATGTAAAATCAATCTCTGTTTTTTGAATATGGTTGGATAATGGTTGTCCTTTCCAGTCTTACAACTGGATGTGTAACAAACGGTCTCATCACAAAGACATATACTGTAACGTGTGTGCCTGTTTTTTAAAAATTATTTTATTACGGGAAGTATAAAATGCGGGCAATAAGCTCAGATTTTCCTTTCATATTCAAAGTATCTTGTCACACAGTCTTGCCTCTTGTGTAAGCTACTGTTGCAGTACACGCGATCAAGCGAGTGGAGTTGCTGTGATGTTGAAGTGAACACCCTAAAGTGAAATAGTTGCTCCGATGTCCTAAGTAGACTTCAACAACACGCTGATAGCTTGCCGGCGTTATGTTATTTGTCCAACAGACCGACACGCCCGTTATGTAGATGTCCTACTGACCGTTACGCCCGTTATGTAGATGTCCTACTGACCTTTACGCCCGTTATGTTGATGTACTACTGACCGTTACGCCCGTTATGCTGATGTCCTACTGACCGTTACAGCCGTTATGTTGATTAATTACTGAAAGTTAAACCCGTTATGCTGATGTCCTACTGACCGTTACGCCCGTTACGTTGATGTACCACTGGTATTCCACCTAAAGGCAAATTATATAACCACTGAGTTTTGTATACATCAATTAACCTCATTATACATAGTACTGTGCTTATCTATAACCCCAATTAGTTCTAATCTGCGACTAGTCATAGTAGATACGACCAGCACATTTTTGTCTTTACTGCTGTCTTTTAAACAATTTAAAGTGTTTTTCATACTTCAAGTGCATTAAGTCATGCATCATACTGAAAATTTGACCCAGGGATTAAGCTGAATACCATTATTATTTTCCCAAGCAGACCTACCCACCGAACATTCTTCCGCCGCAGTTGTTAAATGGGTAGGTATGTTTGGCATGAAATGTAACAAGGTCACTGACATGGGATTTTTTGGGAACTTTCAGAGAGTGTTCATTAATGACAATACTTTATGTGTGCAAAGTATAAAAACGATTTCATTTTCCCCCGGGTTGCTTTAAATAATTCACCTAAAAATACTGTACTATAGATAGTGAAAGACCGACGGTTTTGTTAAATCAGGATGTAAATGTGTGAATGATAAAGGGCAGAATATACCTGCGCAGAGTCAGCGGCACAGACGACGCACTGCCTATTATTGATGCTGCAATAGGGATTATGACGAGTACTTGGCCTGTTTTCTTTTCACGCAACGTGTAGCGGGCTGGGATAATCTGCAGTGTGTCGTCTGTGCCGCTGACATTGTGCAGGTATAATCTGCCCCTTAGACTACACTCTGTGTTCCTGGTATTTATTCTTACTATTTTTGTCCCCTTGCAATTAATCTTTTTCACTCTCTCTCCTGCTCTGTCTGTCTGTCTGTCTGTCTGTCTGTCTGTCTGTCTGTCTGTCTGTCTGTCTCTCTCTCTCTCTCTCTCTCTCTCTCTCTCTCTCTTTCTATTGCTGATGCCCCCAGTTACAACTGATAATACGGTGTTAGTTAGAGGAAGGAGCAGACATATTTGAGTAAAACAAGGACGTGTTTTGATGCTACACAGGTTGCTACGCGTGTCAAAACAATGGCTGAACGCGTGCACTTTGACGTGTGGCTCCCCAGGGAAACAAATAAACTGTCGGCGTGTGCGAGGCACCACTTTTCTTTTTCTGTTAGCACCAACTTTGTATGTTACGTCAATAAACTGTCGGCGTGTGCGAGGCACCACTTTTCTTTTTCTGTTAGCACCAACTTTGTATGTGACGTCAATAAACTGGCTGCACACGATTGTTCGAACAGATGACAACTAGTACAGGCCCCTGAAGCTGTGATATTTTACAGGGGAGTCAAGTTAATGCTAAACATCCAGAGCAGGTTATTGAGAGAAAAAAAATTAAAAAAATTAAAAATTAAAAAATTAAAATACCGACCCTAATTTTTGGGCCTATGTTACCGTAAACAGACTATTTTTTTTTTTTTTGCCTAACAAAATTGTGATTGACGTCATCAAGCAGTCTGGCTGTTTATTGTGTATGTGTCCAAGTGGTGGCATCATCTTATTCCATTTCAAAGTCTGGTCAGATCTGAGATTGTTAGCCGAACCGTTTTTACGAAAAGGAGCGTGCCTTTAAGAAATAAATTCTGAGAGCATCAAGAACCAGCCAGTGCCAGAGTTGCAGGTCTTTTTCTTTCAAAAAAACATATTTTTAAGTCATTTTGCAAAAAAAACAGACTTTTTAATTTTCTTTTACATTTTTAAAAAAAACAAATTTTCTCCCCCCAAATGCCCCAAAAAAGTCTAGGGTCGCGCGAAAAAATAGGGTCGGTCGGGATACCGTAAACACTAAACAGACTATTTTGTGTGTGTGGGCCTTATGGATAATTTCTTAAAACTCCCGACGTACGATGTGTCTGGAAACACCTCCGCGCGGAGGGGTTTTGCGGCCAGCGCAGCAAAGATAAAGAGGGAAACTTTTCTCGGCTCGCGCAGCAGCAAGCACTATGTGTTAAATGCCAGTCTGGAGAACTCGGAGATGAATTTCATTATATTTTTCAGTGTACATTTTTTGAACACTTGAGGAAAAAGTTGTCACAATTGTATTTTCGTAGAAATTCAAATGCAGTCAAATGTAAACATTTATTTGAATTAACAAAAAAACGAAAGTTATTGAATTTGATATATTTTATATAAGAATATTTTGAAAGAGATCTGGAGCCAATTGATGGGACTCGCGCTATAGAAAAGTTATTTATTATTATTATTATTATTATTATTATTATTATTATTATTATTATTATTATTATTATTATTTGTTCACGTTTTTTTTTAATTAAACCAAAAACGAAAACAGAAACAAATAGTCCTGTTAAAAAAAGGTATGATTACAATTAGTTAGTTATCAATTAAGTTTGATTTAAAGTGCTGTGTCTCATTATTACATATCTTTTTTGTCGTGTTTATTGTATTTTTGTTGTTGAGAATTCATGTAACCCTAGGTTTAAAATAAAAAAAATATTGACTTGACTTGACTTGACTATGTCTCTAGACTGCAAAAGCCAATAGTGGCTTATACAAAATTAGTTCATCAGAAAGATCCCACTAAGCACAGAGAGCACTAAGGCCAAAAAAAAAGTGTGGTTACGGTAACATAGCCAAAAAAAATAGGGTAGGCAATCACTTTTTTTTTAAACTTTTTTTTTCTAATGTATACAAATTAAACCTACTTGACAGGGAAATAAGTGTGCGACTCGGGCGCTTTCGCTTTCATTGCGTTTTCTGCACTCGTTTACTTGGTTTTTTTGGTATTTTTTTGACAAATGTAATAAAAAGTTATAGGGTCGGCCCCCCAAAATAGGGTAGGTCGGGTTACCGTAACCACACCTATTTTTTTTTTAGGCCTAAGGGTGTTGATTTGTGGTATGTGACCAAATGAAGGGAGGGGCGTACCCACGGTCAGCTAGCTGTTTACACAAAAAGGAGTGTACCTTTAAGTCCACAAAGTTATCTACAGTAGCTTCCCCCCCAAAGAAAGGACCTGTACATCTAGCAATGGCTGGTTCTTAATATTCTCAGGATTTTTTTTTAACGTAGAATGTATCAAGTGACGATCCTGTATCGAGTGCCGAGGTATAGTTTTAGATTCAGTTGTTGTTGTTGAGCTGTGTGTATGCCTTAATTAAGAGCACTTGACACTGGTTAGAATTGTTCCACTGACTTTATTCGTTGTATTACTGGTGTTGTATTCTATATAGATGCCATAATGAATACAACATATGATCACCATTGTTTATCATATGTACAAGCTCTGTTCACACACAGACAAAAATATATTCGCAGAAAAATGATAGACGGACGTACAGCGAGACAGTCAAAAAGACAGATAGACAGACTCTGACACGCACGGATATACCTACTCACATACATAGGCCTATATATATCCAGGTTTCCCAATTGTTTGGTTTCCGGCCGATTTATGTGGAGCACGTGATGCGCACAAACAATATTGGCGGTCTAGAAGTGTCGTCTGCGCAATGATCGCGGCGGCTTTCTTGACCGCCAAGGACGACCACGCACGTTGTGAGACGTCATTCGTTAGGCCTCAATACACACACACACACACACACACTCACACACACACACACACACATATGATTCTCCCTCACACACACAACATCATTTTGTCACACGCACATTGCACCAGAGGCAGGGTGTCAGCCCTAACCAACAAATACCTTTCGCTCACCCCTCGCTCACCTCTCGCTCAGTCAATACCAACAATCCCTCAGCGTGTATTTCAGGCACCTGTGTACGCAATGCACAGACGCAACAAAAAGCAACGATGGTGCAGCACGTGCAATTCGCACGCGAGTGACTGTGTACACAACACACGTCACGGGTACAGTGTCAGCTCATGGGCAGAATATACCTGCGCAGTTTCAGCGGCACAGACGACGCACGGCCTATTATTTATGCCGCGATAGGGATTATGACGAGTACCTGGCCTGTTTTCCTTTCACGCAACGTGTAGCGGGCTGGGTAATCTGCAGTGCGTCGTCTGTCCTGCTGAAGTTACATAATGTGAGCGGAGCCCCTTGTTATGACATGCCAATGCTGAAAGTGACAATCACAATGATCACTCTGACGTTTGTGATTTGCACAAAGATGACTGCCGGTTAGGGTTAGGGTTAGGGTTAGGGTTAAGGTTAGGGTTAGGGTTATACGCTGGAACCCCTGTTTTCAGACCTCAGAAAATGTGAGAAATTCATCTTAAATTGGAGGGAGTCTTAAAGGCGTCGTCTACATTTTTGCTTTTTTTCAATAATCTTATGGTTAGATTTCGCTAAAAAGTTATGTCAGATGATGAATGAACCATGGGGAAAAAAAGTTATAGAAAAAAAATATATGTAAAAAAAGATTTTATTTTTGGGTAGCGTGACTCACGCTTCCAATATTTTGTTTTCTGTTTGCTGAGAACATGTGCTTTGCCTAAAAATACTGACCAATCAAATTCATGTCACTATGCTTATAGCCACGCCCAAACAAGCGCAGCAACAGTTTGACACTGGAGCGCTGTCCACGCTTTTTTTTAAACGCACGAAATGCACGGGATTTGAGAGGAGTTTTGCGCTTGGCATTTTCCAAATAAGGACATCCTACTATGAGTACTACGCTGGAATACTAAAATGAATTTTCAAACGGCTACACTGGCTTCGTCTTTCCTGATCGAAAGGGGGTGTATTGTTGATATTTGTAGATAATAGACTGCATTTTAATGGTCAAATGGCGACTTCGGTATAAAAATGTAGACAAGGACCTTTAAAATGGCAGTCAAATTACAGAGGCTGAGAACAGAAAGTCTACGAAAACAAGGTCTTAAAAGGGAGGAAATCTGATATTGGGGGGGGGGGGGGGGGGGGGGGTATCTTAAAAGGGGTTCTACTGCATTACGCCAGGATAACAATCAAGGTTCTTGTCAGCCGACAGAAAGAGAGACGGCATTGATTTAAAAAAAAAAAAAGAAAAAAAAAAGCTGATTACAACGTTCATCATTGTCGGATTATTGATCTGACTCCAAAAGTACAATAATAATAAGCCTGGTACAAGAACCCAGCCAGCAATTTGAGACAACTGATTTCTGTATGTTTTTCTGAAAATGTATTTTTCTTCTTCCTTTTTCTCTCTCTTTAACATCATTCAGCCATTCAGATCACTATGATCCTTGTAATTATTGATTTTAGCATTTTTATATGTTCATACATTGCATATCATTTTACCGGACTTCTGCAGACAGTTTGTTCACGCAGGAAATGCCGCACTGAGCATCACTTCCGCCATGCTTCACAGCTCTTCCATGCAGACTTCCGCCTACTCCTCCCCGCGTAATCTGCACCAATATATTCCTTGGATCGTCTTCATTGACGAGTTGATGTTGGCAAGGGGTAATGCTTTTGTTCCGCAATGGAGCGACGGACGGCAGCGCCCAGACATGATCACAGGGGCTCATTTCGCTGATAGCGTCGACAATGGTTGTCAGAATGAAGAACCTGCGGGTAATAAGGCTTATCATGGCTCCCATAACTGTCGAGACTGTTTATAACTGAAGGATTGATTCTCAGTGTTGTTTACTACTGCTCTGTTGGAAGTTACAACACTGCGGTGTCGTTGTTGTTTACACGCTATACACGCACGTGTACACCACCGCCCTCGTGTCGTTGTTGTTTACACGCTATACACGCACGTGTACACCACCGCCCTCGTGTCGTTGTTGTTTACACGCTAGTGACGCACGTGTACACCACCGCCCTCGTGTCGTTGTTGTTTACACGCTATACACGCACGTGTACACCACCGCCCTCGTGTCGTTGTTGTTTACACGCTATACACGCGGCACGTGTACACCACCGCCCTCGTGTCCATTCCTGGTCTATCTGAAAACAGTTAGTCAAAACGTAACTGAGACAGTAACAAAAGGTCAGGTGTCATGTCTACTGTCCCGAATGACACACGATTGCTGACATTTCACCATTGCCAACAGAATAAACAAATAAGAAATAGGTAGAAAATGAATGTGAAAACTGACTTTAATTGTTGATCAGTATTTTCTATATCATTAACAAATAATCTACTTACACATAGCTGTTTGGCAAATGTATGTTGCATGGGACACACTGACATGAAAGTGGAAGATGTTTTCCCCTCCAGAGAAACTACATATCAAGTTACACTTTTTGTGCTCTTCCATTCCAGTTGGCAATCAATTGTTAACGCATGTTATTAGAAAAAATAGAACGAAAACAGATTAGATAGAATGAAAAATGTACTGGTGATGTCATTTGGGACATACTGACATGAAAACGTCACCTTTTGTCATTGTCTCAACTACATTTTTGAAAAGGTAAACAAGAACTCTAGCAACAAGAAATCCCGCCAGACATATGCACAGCTGACTTCTTATTAGAAAATGTTAAATCGCACATTGCACGAAATCACAGTTAAATGTAACGACCCGACCTGCAAACCTGACAAACCTGCAACTGTTCGTGTCAAGGGGCTTATACACTAATCGCAATACAATTTAGTTATAATAGACAGTGTACAACAAGGCGCAATACAATGTAGTTATAATAGACAGTGTACAACAAGGCGCAATACAATGTAGTTATAATAGACAGTGTACAACAAGGCGACATACAATGTAGTTATAATAGACAGTGTACAACAAGGCGCAATACAATGTAGTTATAATAGACAGTGTACAACAAGGCGACATACGTACATGATTCCGTGTTGTTGTTGTTTTTTTAAACTTTTCTTTGATAGCACTCTAGCTTACCTCATCAACTTCGTAATATGGAAACCAAAGGTTCTGACATGGATTTGAACACTCACAATTATTAAAAAACACACAAAAAACAAGTCGCGTAAGGCGAAAATACAACATTTAGTCAAGCTCAGTCGAACTCACAGAATGAAACTGAACGCATTGCATTTTTTCCGCAAGACCGTACACTCGTAGCTTCGTCTTTCCACCGCTCGTGGCAAAGGCAGTGAAATTAACAATCCAGAAAAGCGCGGTAGCGGTTGCGCTGAGGAGGATAGCACGCTTTTCTATATATAATAATAATAATAATAATGGAAACTTATAGAGCGCTTACCTAGAAGCTCTAAGCGCTTTACAATGACATTGCTATACACATGTACAAAACCAAAATACAGCATTAAGACACAAAAAGAACAGGAGTACAAAAGCAAATTCATCGTTGAAGTCCATGCAGTCACAATAATACAAACACACGCGTGCGCACGCACATACGCGTGCGCATACACACACACATGCTATCACCACACACATGCACAGATACACACAGACACACAGACACACGTTCACACACACACACACACACACACACGCCACACACACACACACACACACACACACACGCATACAGACAGGCGCACACACATACATACAACACACACACACATACACATGCACTCACACATGAATACTAATATACCTACACAATCTGCATACATGGCGTACACACAAAAAAGCCGCAGATTATAATCACAAAACCAAGCTCGTGCTTATGCACATCCATTTATCTAACTAGATAAACCGATTTGTAGTTTGCACAAGGAAAAGAGAAAAAGTAGCAGCACACGATTTCCAGATCACTGGCTGCTGCAGGGGTCACCAGACAGTTTGGGAGTTACTGGTTAGTCTAGAAAATGCTGTGTGAACAGGTGCGTTTTCAGATTTGATCTAAAAGAAGAATAGGATGGACTATGTCTGACAGAATAAGGAAGGGAGTTCCATGTTTTAACAGCAGCAAATGAAAATGCGCGTTGTCCATGTACTTTTCTTTTTTTTGTTGGAATTCGGAACATTCGAGTGTCAGCGGCAGAGCGCAGCGATCTGGAAGGGACGTACAGGTTTACGAGTTCAGACAGATATGAAGGTGCAGAACCAGTGATGATTTTAAAACAGAAACACGAGCTTTTGTACTTAATTCTTTGATTGACCGGAAGCCAGTGCAGATATTTCAAAAGGGGAGTACAAGGTTGCTTCTTGGAGGATTTACAAATTAATCTTGCAGCTGAATGTTGAACCCTTTGCAGTGGTTGGATGATAGTCTGGGGGCTACCGATTAGTACTGAATTACAAAAGTCTATTCTAGATAGCACACACGAAGAAATTAGTGTTTTGGTGGCCTCTTCAGTCAGACAAGAGCGGACTGAACTAATCCTTTTCAACTCAATGTATGCGGCCTGGCAGGTTTTGGTGACATGCTGTTTCATAGTCAGATCGCGGTCAATAATGACGCCAAGATCGCGGACTTTATCTATTCTTATAAACTCTCTGAACGTGTTTTTAATCCAAACATATCATATCTATATGTTTTTGGAATCAGAAACGGACAAGAAATAAGATGAAATTGGTTTTAAATCGATTTCGGAAATTTAATTTTAATCATAAGTTTTATATTTTCAATTTTTAGAGCTTGTTATCTAATCCGAATATTACATATTTATATGTTTTTGGAATAAAAAAATGATGAAGAATACGATTAACGTAATTTTGAATCGTTTTATGAAAAAATAATTTCAATTACAATTATCAGATTTTTAATGACCAAAGTCATTAATTGATTTTTAAGCCACCAAGCTGAAATGCAAAACCGAAGTCCGGCCTTTGTCGAAGATTGCTTGGCCAAAATTTCAATCAATTTGATTGAAAATTGAGGGTGTGACAATGCCGCCTCAACTTTTACAAAATGCCGGATATGACGTCATCAAAGGCATTTATCAAAAAGAAGAAAAAATGTTCTGGGGATATCATACCCAGAAACTCTCATGAAAAATTTCATAAAGATCGGTCCAGTAGTTTACTCTGAATCGCTCCACACACACACACACACACACACACACACACACACACACACACACACACACACACACACACACACACACACACATACAAGATACAAGATACAAGATACAAGAAGTTTTATTGTCCTCATCAATACAAGGAAATTTGGCATGTGTGTGGCAAGACATGATACACTGATACATAGACATTTACAAAACACAACTGAAGTTCAATATCAGCACACCCTTACGCAACATACCCACTACTTCAGACACACAGGCTGCATGTGCCCCTCGGACGTACGCAACCCACAATTCACCCAGTCATACAGCTCCACATGCACTTACTCATTCATGCAGCACTCTAGCACCCGGCCATGTACAACTCACACACTGGAACCCTCATACGGCTACATATTGCATTATAACACCCGCACAAACATTACAACCTCAAACATCGTACTAGATCTACAACTAACAAGCATACCTCCACTATCATGCACCGAATACATCATAATACATTACATCATAACATATTGCATTATAACACACGCACAAACATTACAACATCAGACATCGTACTATATCTACAACTAACAAACAATCATACACTATCAACACCAAGTACATCATCGTTCATTAAATTACATCATACCCTCCCACCCCACCCCACCCCACCCCACAATCGACACAGAATGCATCATCATACATATATACCGGTACATTACATCATAACCCCCATACATTATCACAAATTACATTACATCATACCCCACCCCCCCTATACGTACTACAGTTCACAGCACTCATTGTCCTTCCGCAGTCACAGTTCGCATCACCCATAGTCTTCACAGCACAGTTCACATCACCCATAGTCCTCACAGTAACATTTCACAGCACTCAAGTCTATCTAGTATACTACATGTATCACATTCACAGGGACTGGTTGTAGAGTCGTACAGCCATCGGGAGGAACGAGTCCCTCATCCGGTTCGTCCTGGCCCGCCAGCACCTCAAACGGCGTGATGACTCACGCGTGGGCTCGCACGATGCGAGCGCCTGGTGCAGAGGGTGGCGGTCTTCAGAGCGGATCATGCTCAGCTTCTTCAGCGCCACACTCGGAAATTGAGTGCTGAGAGGCTGAAGCTCAGAGCCAATGATGGAGCCTGCTCTCTTCACGATCTTCTCCAACCTTTCCATGTCGCCTTTCTTTGCACTGCTGTGGTAGCAGAGCTGGTTGAAGGAGACGACACTCTGAATAGTCGCCTGGTAGAAGAGGTGGAGGATCTGTGGGTCGACGTGGAACTGCCGCAGCTAGCTTCCTCAGGAAGAAGAGCCTCGTGTTTGCCCGCTTGCACACGGCGTCCACGTTTGGCGACCAGTCGAGCTGGTTGTCGATGATGGTGCCCAGATACTTGTAGGTATCCACCATCTCGACTGGTTCGCCCTTGATGATGATGGGGTCGACGGCGGACTTGGTTCGTCGGAAGTCCATGATGAGTTCCTTCGTCTTGCTCACGTTGAGCTCCAGGAAGTTGTCGTCGCACCACTGCACCAGCTCCTCCGCGGCGAGTCTGTACGCCGATTCGTCGTTCTTCAGGATGAGACCTGACAAGGATGTGTCGTCTGCAAACTTCAGCAGCAGGTTGACAAGATCCCTGAGGCGACAGTCGGCGGTGTACAGCGTGAAGAGCGTGGGAGACAGCACGCAGCCTTGAGGGGCGCCTGTATTGGTGGCGACAGCCTCAGACAAGACTTGTCCAATACGGACCCGCTGGGTTCGCTTCGTAAGGAAGCTGAAGACCCAACTGATCAGCACTGGATTGACGTCGAACTCCAGCAGCTTCCTCATCATGAGAGAGGCTGGATGGTGTTGAAGGCGCTGCTGAAGTCGATGAACAGGACCCTGGCGTAAGAGGAGGGTTTCTCCAGGTGGGCGGAGACGTTGTGGACGAGGGTCAGGATCGCATCTTCAGTACTCCGGTTGCGGGTGTATGCAAACTGAAGAGGATCCTGATGGTCCTCTGTCTCCAACCTCAGCCTCTGAAGGACCAACTTCTCAGCGCACTTGAAGGGGATGGAGGTGAGCGCTACGGGCCTGTAGTCGTTCAGTGTCGAGGGATTGGGCTTCTTGGGCACGTTAAAACATTTAGTCTGTATCTGGAATATTATTGAAAAAAATAAAGAGAATACATTCTAGTTGCCATTTAGTATACGTTATAATCATCTAAAGGACTAAAAGTGCATGTCACAAAATGGTACACAGCTCTGGAGCATAGCCAATATATGACTTTGACTTCCTCATAATGATGTGCATGTTCACACGCAAACCACACACATCAGCCACACCAGTGTACATGTGCTCATTGCAAACCACAGGCATCAGCCATACCAGTGTACATGTGCTCATTGCAAACCACACACATCAGCCATACCAGTGTACATGTGCTCATTGCAAACCACATACATCAGCCATACCAGTGTACATGTGCTCATTGCAAACCACACACATCAGCCATACCAGTGTACATGTGCTCATTGCAAACCACATACATCAGCCATACCAGTGTACATGTGCTCATTGCAAACCACACACACATCAGCCATACCAGTGTACATGTGCTCATTGCAAACCACACATACATCAGCCATACCAGTGTACATGTGCTCATTGCAAACCACACATACATCAGCCATACCAGTGTACATGTGCTCATTGCAAACCACATACATCAGCCATACCAGTGTACATGTGCTCATTGCAAACCACACATACATCAGCCATACCAGTGTACATGTGCTCATTGCAAACCACATACATCAGCCATACCAGTGTACATGTGCTCATTGCAAACCACACACACATCAGCCATACCAGTGTACATGTGCTCATTGCAAACCACACATACATCAGCCATACCAGTGTACATGTGCTCATTGCAAACCACACACATCAGCCATACCAGTGTACATGTGCTCATTGCAAACCACATACATCAGCCATACCAGTGTACATGTGCTCATTGCAAACCACACACATCAGCCATACCAGTGTACATGTGCTCATTGCAAACCACACACATCAGCCATACCAGTGTACATGTGCTCATTGCAAACCACATACATCAGCCATACCAGTGTACATGTGCTCATTGCAAACCACACACACATCAGCCATACCAGTGTACATGTGGCGATGTGCTCTTTGCAAGGATGAGGAAGTGGCCAGATGATGACGCAGGGCCCAAAGGTCAAGGACAAGAGCTTGTGAGACTTGAGCAATCTGGGAAATATCTATACCTGGCTTGGTGCGATGAACCTTCGTGTTACGACATTTACAACGGAAAACATTGCATGTACCGGTGAGTAGTTAATTGGTGCACGGGTAAGGTTAGAAGGGAAGGGGCCATTGGGCTCATCGGTGATTTCAAGAATTCAATATATTAAGTCACATCCCCCAGCAACACATACGCGCGCGCGCGCGCACGAACGCATGCACACACACACGCGCACACATGCATACACACATAAGCGCACGCATGCACACATACACACACACACACACACACACACACACACACACACGGACGCACGCACGGACGCACAAAACACACACACACATACACACAGATGTACACACGAGCAGCAATTCCTCTGTGTATATATGTGTGTGTGTGTGTTTCTGCCAGTGCGTGTGTGGGGTGGGGGGGTATGGGAGATCTGTCTATATTATATGTCAGTAGTCTTGCAAAGTCTCACACGAATAGACCTGCTTTTCCAAACGAAAAAAATGCTAGGTATTTAACCTGGAAATAGATCAGTTTTTTTCTTCTTCTTTTCTTCTGTCTACTTATTTTAAAGCAAGTTGATAGAGTGCAGGTTTTGTGGAAACACCTGAATCCAATTAAACGAACACCATTCCACAACGACCCCAAAACAAATCTGATGGAAACACTGTGTAGTTTGATCTGCACCGTTCAGTTCAGACTAATTCACGCTATCTGTTGCCCACCGTACAGTTAAGACTAATTCACACTATCTGTTGCCCACCGTACAGTTTAGACTAATTCACGCTATCTGTTGCCCACCGTACAGTTAAGACTAATTCACACTATCTGTTGCCCACCGTACAGTTTAGACTAATTCACGCTATCTGTTGCCCACCGTACAGTTCAGACTAATTCACGCTATCTGTTGCCCACCGTACAGTTAAGACTAATTCACGCTATCTGTTGCCCACCGTACAGTTAAGACTAATTCACGCTATCTGTTGCCCACCGTACAGTTAAGACTAATTCACGCTATCTGTTGCCCACCGTACAGTTCAGACTAAATCACGCTATCTGTTGCCCACCGTACAGTTAAGACTAATTCACGCTATCTGTTGCCCACCGTACAGTTATGACTAATTCACGCTATCTGTTCAGTGCTCACCGTACAGTTAAGACTAATTCACGCTATCTGTTCAGTGCCCACCGTACAGTTAAGACTAATTCACGCTATCTGTTGCCCACCGTACAGTTAAGACTAATTCACGCTATCTGTTGCCTACCGTACTAAAAAGGGACCAGCGGCTCCGAGTTTAGCCATGAACTAAATCTGTGTTATCAAGTTAAGTAAGGCCACCCACCTGTTGACCAACAATACTTTCCCTACACCTTTTTTGTTTAACACTTACGTCATTCGTTGTTCTCCCTCTTCACCAACGACAACTTGAGCCATGACCCCTCAGTAGTCATCCTGAAGTTCTCCGATGACACTACTCTGGAAGGCCTGATCAGTGTCGGTGATGAGTCGGGGTACCGAGCGGAGGTTGCGAGAGTGTCGGGCTGGTGTGTGGCTAATGACCTTGACCTTAACGTCACCAAAACCAAGGAGATGGTCTTTGACCGTAGGAAGAAAAAGACTCCCCTCTTACCACTCACCATCAGCGGTGAGAACGTAGAGCAGGTTGATTCCTTCAAATTTCTAGGGGTGACCATCTCCAATGACCTTAGCTGGGCTGTTCATACTGACCTTTCAGTAAAGAAGGCCCATCAGCGTCTCTACTTCCTGAGACAGCTGAGGAAGTTCAAAGTGTCCTCCTCCATCATGTCCCAGTTCTACAGGGCTGCTGTAGAGAGTCTCCTTACCTTTTCTATCACGGTTTGGTACAGCAGCTCCTGCCAGTTTGAGAAAGAAAAACTGGAGAAGGTCGTTAGGGCTGCCAGCAGGATCATTGGCAGAGATCTCCCCTCTATAGACTCCCTTCACATCCTGCGCATGATGAGGAAATGTAGGTCCATCATGCAGGATCCCACACACCCGGCTGGTCATCTCTTCCAGCCTCTGCTCTCGGGGCGCAGGCTCAGAACCCTCAGATGCCGTACGGCAAGACTCAGAAACAGTTTCTACCCCCAGGCTGTCCTGGCTTTTAATAACCGGTAAATGAACTCTACAGATTGTGACACGTTTTAGGATGCTCTAGGAGTATGCTTTTAGTAGCTGACATTACATACTGTGATATATAGAGTGGGTTTTAGTATGGTGACACCACTGTGACGCGATGAAGCCAGACTATGTTTTAGCAGCTGGTTATATTACCGGAATACACATCTAGTATGTTTTAGTAGTTTTAGTCGTTCTTTAATCACTGTGATGTGTTGGAAGAGTTTATTTTTATGTGCTCTTTTAGAGGTACATTTTATCAGTATGGAACATGTTCAGTTCTTACAGTAGTTGATAGTGGGGGGGGGGGGGGGGGATCCTATCTTATTCTGCGTACTTTTATTGTGGTTCCGATAGCTCTTTGAGTTTCATAGTTCTCACCATGTCTGTATTAGTATGTATTAGTTACTGTGATACCAAATTGTCTTAACCATGTATGTATGATGCTATGCGCCAGTGATGTATGAATGCTATTTATTTTTGTTTTTATCACACAGCAAGCTGCTTTCCTCGTGTATTTTTTATGTTCATTCATGTATTGTACACTTGGCAATAAATTATCTATCTATCTATCTATTCTGACGTATGCTTTGGGGAAACCTTGCGAACCCCTCTGAGTCTCTGTCTCGATCTGTTTCTCTCGCTCTGTCTTTGCCTCTGTCTCTGTCTCTCTCTCTGTCTGTCTCTCCGCCCCCCTCCCCTGCACTGATGTGTGCGCGTACATTAATGTGTGTGTGTGTGTGTGTGCCGGTGCGTGTGTGTGTGTGCCACGGTGTGTGTGTGTGTGTGTGTGTGTGTGTACCGTAATGTGTAGGTGGTTTTACCGACAAATGGGGACGATTGTCACTGGAGAGCAGTCAAATGGGGACGCTTCCGACAAATGGGGACGTCCCCATTTGTCGGCCCGTGCGACCCCATTTGACTGGATTTGAGCAGATTGAGCGACCCCATTTGACTGCTTCCTAGCATCCCTGTGGACAAACGGACTGGATTTTCACACAGATTCATACACAGATTTTAGCTCTGCACTTTGTGGTCTGCTCAACTAAACCATGTGATTTTTATCATGTGACTTCAAATGACTTTACAGTAACTGCTTTCATCAGAATTCAGTTTCTATTCAAATGCAGTCAAACTTAAACATGTATTTGAATTAAAAAAAAAAACGAAAGTTATTGCATTTAATATATTTTATTAAGAATATTTTGAAAGAGTTCTGATTATTTGATCACGGTTTTTTGTTTGTTTGTATTTTGACCTCCATAATGTAACATCTTACAAGTAAGTGTAGTTGGACCTGTCTTTAACGACAGTTTGAAACGAGTTGTTATCGCAATTAAAGAAAGCCGCCGTTGGCTACTCGGGTGGTGTCTTATCGCTTTCAAGAGTATGTCAAGAGCTGTGTATGGGGTGCGCTCAAGCGCAGAAGACAACGTGATTGCATTCGGCTAACTCAGAGCCGTCCCGCCCGCCTGGTACGTTTAGCAGTCGGTATAACGAGATGGTAGTGTATGAATTTTATTTATTGGTGATGTAGAGATAGTACAATGTCATTAAAAAAAAAATTCAAAACAAACATGAGTTTAAAGGTTGTGAAAGACAGGTTGTGAACGTTAGTTTGACCGAAACTGGCAGCCGCAAACACATAATAACAAACAATCAATATTATGATAGATTCTGGATAAATAATGAATTAGAATGTGCATCTTGCAGGTGATTGTGCTTTTAATAATTTTCAGATTTGTTTTCCCTGTTAATGCTGATGCCACAGTACTAGTTGTTGGTGATTTTTATAGGGAGAAAATGGTTTTGTTTTAAAATGTTCATTATGTACATTGCTTTGTAATTTTGTTAACACATTAATTTTGTGAAACGCCCAGAACCATGTCAGGATTTGCAATACATAAAAAAACCTTTATTATTGTTTTATTTTTTTTTATGATTACTATTACCATTATCAGTATATAAGAGGGACCACGCTTATACCGAAACTGCAATTTAAACAAAATTAATGTTAAAGAAATCAAAAATACATCGAACACATTTCACGCTTTGATTTAACTTCTGTTTCCAGTTCGTCACAGACACAGCCCAAGTGCGAAGGCCTGTCTTGAAGCAGAAACGCTTTTGGTGTTCTAGTCGCTTCACACTTTAAGTCAAGTGTCATTCAGTCCGTCTCTCACAATATCACACCTATCCGCGAAAATAGGCAATAGGCCACGATGGGCCATGTCAGGGAACAGAAGTAGCTCGCTGACTGTCTGATTTTTGTCCCGAGATTTTATTACCTCTCTGGGCCATAAGATGTGGACTACCTTGGGATGGGACAATAAAGTAATGAGAGAGAAAAATCTAATATATTCCTTGACTTTGGGGTAGCGCGACTCTGTTGCAGCTAACTTTCATGTGGGAGAAATAGGCCCTGTCGGAGAACAGAAGTAGCTCGCTGAGTGTCTGATTTTTTCCGAGCTTTTATTACCTCTCTGGGCCATACGATGTATGTGGACTACCTTGTGGTTTGTTTGTTGTTTGTTACGTGTAAGGATTACCCACATGACAAGCAAACAATACATAATTCGTTTGATCTTATCGAGGTTATCGTTCCGAATAAGTTGTTGTATATACTGTAAACAGGAGTGTTCCACTTTTAAACACATTTTTAAAACACCTGTTGTGAACACTGAATGAATTACTCTTTTACAAAAATAACACATGAATAACACACACTAAATAATGTTTACCATTTGTGCTAATTTTACCAGTTGAATTAAACAAACTTCACCAACAAATTATTGCGACAAATTACGCACCCGATTTAAGGCATTAATTCCCATGTCATTTTGTTCAATTTGTCTATGCTACTACCCGTAGTACATGTAGTATGTAGTCAAAATAGTCGGAAAGTTTCAAAGCAAACTAACAAGTCCTTGCTGACATACAGCGCTTTTTCGCATAATGCCCCTCGTAATTAACGCAAAACTCCCGTTTTTGACCGCACATACGATCGACACCTGCATCAGAAGGAATAGCATAGAACACAAAATATGCGAGCGTGTGAATCCGTGATTTGTAAAAATGTAAAACAATCGTCCCGCGATTTACAAATCACGTAAATGTGCCGGATATTTTCTTGTCATCTCCAAAGTCAAGGGATCTATTAAATGTTTTCAATAAGGAATCAGAAAGGCCATATACATTCCACTCCGCGCATATCTATTAAAATCCTTCGGCAACAAATTATTGCGACAAATTACGCACCCAAATTAAGGCATTAATTCATATGTCATTTCGTTCAATTTGTCTATGTACTACCCGTAGTAGCTTACATGTAGTATGTAGGCAAAATATTCGGAAAGTTTCAAAGCAAACTAACAAGTCCTTGCTGACATACAGCGCTTTTTGGCATAATGCCCTTAGTAATTGACGCAAAAACTCCTGTTTTTGATCGTAAATGCGATCGACACCTGCATCAGAAGGAATCCCGTCGCGATATAACCTTCGTGGTTGAAAACGACGTTAAACACCAAATAAAGAAAGAATCAGAAGGAATAGCATAGAAGACGTAATATGCGAGCGTGTTAACCCGTGATTCGTAAAAATGTAAAACAATCGCCCCGCGATTTACAAATCACGTAAATACGCCCGATATTTTCTTGTCATCTCCAAATTAAGTCAAGGGATCTATTAAATGTTTTGGTTCTTATTTCATTACTTTTTTGTCCCATCGCTGGGATATTCGGGTCAATTCCCCCCAATGGAAAGCTAGCAGGAACAAAGTCGCGCTTCCCCAAAATCAGGGGATCTATCAGATGTTTTTTCTTCTTTACTTTATTGTCTATTCGCTGGGAAATTCGGGGCGTTTCCTCCCTGTGGAAAGCTAGTAGCAACAGAGACACGCTACCTCAAAGTCAAGGGATATATTAGATTTTTTTCTCTCATTACTTTATTGTCCCATCGCTGGGAAATTCGGGCGCTTCCTCGCAGAGAAAAGCTAGGAGCAACAAAGTCGCGATACCCCGAAGTCAAGGGATCTATAAGATTTTTTTTGTCATTAATGTATTTTCCCGTCGCTGGGAAATTCGGGTCGCATTCTCCCAGAAGAAAGCTAGTAGCAACAGAGTTGCGCTACCCCAAAGTCAAGGGATCAATTAGATTTATTTAATTCTTTTCATTATTTTATTGTCCCATCGCTCAAAAATTCGGATTTGTTTTCTTTATGCTAAAAATCGTAATATTTTATCTATTGAGTCCAAACCACCCCCACCACTCAGCGTGGACGGCTTCACTGTGTCACAATGTGGATGCAAAGAAAGACAAAAAGATCTACTGAAAGTGCACACGCCGACGACGAGCAATATCTAGTAAAACTGCAGACGAGTCACCTGCAGACTCAGCCGTGTGTGTATGTGTGTGTGTGTGTGTAATCCAGCAGCGTGCTTACAACAACAACAACAACAAACACAAAAAACACCTCATAAAAAATGTTTAAAAAAAAACCACAATAAATACCGGTTAAGCGATATGAAACAAATCAGTCAATCTGTCGCTCGAAACAAAAATATCAACACTAAAAACCAGCCATATATGACGTCATGTGAGTAGTTTTGACAGCATCGCTGATCACCTACCTTAATTCTGTTTTCACATATTAATGTTTAAAACAAACATAAACTTTGAAAATAATTCTCTGAGAATGTTAGGACAGTTCCACTCATCTTGAACTCAGGTCAAAAGGAATTCAGGTCATTCTCTCCCTGACAGGATGCCTTGAGATTCCTTGTCTGGCAAGGAAACCGATTTTTGTGTGTGTGTGTGCATATTTAGAGCTTTTTGTAATGTATTATTGATATAAGCAGATTCGCGATCGTCGATAATGATTTTTCATGGTGTTTTGTAATTTTTAAATTACGAAGGAATTGAAATGTAAGACAGTTTCAAGCGAGCTATTTTTCGCGGCTGTATTTACTGTGCAAACAATTCTAAATATGGCAAAAGTGTCACGTGATAATCAACCGTTTGGTTTCGGCGCTCACTGGAGCAGACGATTTTTTCTGTAACCAGTTGACAGAGATGAAACCATATATTACGGTCTCCTTCCGGCAGCAGTCCCAAAATTTCGACTTGTTTTGACCTTAGAACGATCTCTTTATCATAACTGTGAAGAACAGAACGGAGATCACTGTCGAAATCGGCCAATCTGCAATCATTTTCGTCTCGCGAACACTGATCTCAAATTTAGATCAGCGCTCGCGAAAAACATATGGGAGATAACTCTGTATTCTTTTTTTATATAGATTCGCATAGGACTGTAGCGTCCGGTCAGAGAGACAACTGGCAATAGCCGTGGAGCGATGCTTATCAGAATGAGTTCCACTGAGTCCACCATAATCAAATAATAGTGCCGAAAAATTAAAGCTTCTTTTTTAATACAATAACAGGATAGATTGTTCCCAAAAAAACTACAGAAAATTGGCCATTTTGACCTCCATAATGTAACATCTTAAAAGTAAGTGTAGTTGGACCTGTCTTTAACGACAGTTTGAAACTGTCTACCCGAGTTGTTATCGCAATTAAAGAAAGCCGCCGTTGGCTACTCGGGTGGTGTCTTATCGCTTTCAAGAGTATGTCAAGAGTATGTCAAGAGGTGTGTATGGGGTGCACTCAAGCGCAGAAGACAACGTGATTGCATTCGGCTAACTCAGAGCCGTCCCGTCCGCCTGATACGTTTAGCAAGTCCGTAGCGAGATGGTAGTGTATGAATTTTATTTATTGGTGATGTAGAGATAGTACAATGTAATTAAAAAAATAAATTTAAAACAAACATGATTTTAAAGGTTGTGAAAGACAGGTTGTGAACGTTAGTTTGGGCCGAAACTGGCAGCCGCAGTCCGTTTAGACATGTGATCGCAGTTGACAAGTAAGCAATATCATAAAACATGTCGCGTAGACGAAATTAATATATTCAGTCAACCCTTCGAACTCACATTATGAAAGACAATACGAAGACAAAACTCAATACCTGTGTCGATTTCATACCTGACGGCGACCGCTGTCGCGTTCACGCCACAGAAAGCCAGTATAGCGCAGTAGTGTAAAGCGCTTCTTATGAAATTGTGCTTTTTCTATTGTATAATTTTTTTTCGAGCTTGTTTTAATCCAAACAGGACATTAAACGTTGTATGTATTTTTGACCAAAATAGGACATTTTACACAGATCGAAACAGTCAGTGTTCCTCCGAGACCGCGCTAGCGGTCGAGGTGAACGACTGTCGAGATATGTGTAAATTGTCATAATTTGGTAAAAAATACAAATAAAATTTATGTATCTGGGTAGAATTTCTTGTAGTTTTTATGATTGAACGCACACAAACATGCACTATTTTGTAGTCTCGGCTGGCCGCCTAAACAGACGTTTTGTCGGCCTCTGACGTCACATAGCTCAAAGAAGGGAAATCCAGTGTTCAATCGATACACATAGATTTGTTTATGGAATCAGAAAATGATCAAGAATAAGATTACATCCTTTTGGATCGATTCATCAAATTTTATTTTTAAATACAATTTTCTGACTTTTAATGGCCAAACTCAAAAAATAATTTGCAAGCTTTAATCCTGAAATGCAATCCTGTTGTCCGGATTTTGACGAAAGTTACTTTTACAGAATTTTAATCAAATTAATCCAAAAATGAGGGTGTGACAGTGCCACCAAAACTTGTATAAAATGCCAGATATTACGTCATCAAAGAAACGTATCCTCTAGTAGTCCAGTAGTTTTCTCTGAATGGCTCTACACATACATACACACAGACCCACATACCCACAGACAGACACACGTACTACGTAGGCCCTACACCACAACCCTAGTCACGATTCCCCATCTAAGTTAAAACATTTAGTCAAAACTTTACAATATGTTTAAAAATATATATATATATTTCGTACGGTCGTTATAGACAAAGTGGTGGACAAGCTTTCATTGGACAAGTTTGATTGCACGATCGGACCAAAGATTCAAACACATATGACACCGATTGGCTTCAAGGGAGCCCGGGTCGCTCAGGTTGTGGACTTGTGATCCTAGGGTCGCGGGTTCGAATCTCGGCCGGGGCCCAGATATGTCATAATGATATACTACAACAACAAAAGTTCATGGAAAGATAGAAACGCTTACTTGCGTTGCAACTTTCAAAACATTTAAGAGTAATTCGCAGTCGGCTGCAGGTCGAACATCATGGAAAATTACATATGAAAATCCGGACGAGGAAGTAAACTTTACCAAAACATTATTGCGAGAAATGTCGCGACAAAACTGCCGGTTGTTGTTATTTTTCTACCTCAAATGCACTCGACATCTGCATGAGTAGGAATAGCATAGAACACAAAATACGCATGCTAACTTAACAAGACAACATGTTCTAGGTAGATAATGTTTGACTTTCTTCTCTCATGTAAAAGTTGTATATCATCTATATTGTTGTATCATAACAGAATTCAGACGTTCAAACGATTTCTGAAACAGACGTGTGCTGCCTGCTACATATATCATTAAACGAATCAAGCCAGTGATGTTGAGAAGAAAAAATATCGACAACCACCTATACCACAACGACAACAAGCGATAATTTTGCGCACAAAACAACTTTTTTTCGGGAAATAGAAGTCAAGTAAGCTGATCAACTGAAAGAAGAATGAATCTGAATGCACATATTTTTTCTTCTTTACCCCTGTCTCCACCCCCTGACCTTGGTTCGGCGCGTCGTTAACAGATACTATGATTTGACGCGATCATTACCTCACAGACGACACGACTCGCCGCGTCTACCTCTCCCTGTGTGCTTCTGTAGCGGCATGTATAGGATGAAAAATATTAATTAATTTATTTTTGTTGTTGAGCAACGGTTTTTACGAACACATAGTGTTAAATAAAACCTTGAAAGAAAAATGATTGTTGTGTATGCATGAACCGCGCACAAGTTCTATCACGCCTCTTCTGAGCGGCTCCCGTTCCACCAAGGGCAAACATTTTTTCTGCCAACGATTTATTGCATGAAGAAATCAAGTTGACACCTTCTTCGAGCTTCGTGGTCCGCCAGTAAAGTAGCGCACATACTAAATACATTCATCCATTGACCCAAATGGTCATGTGATAAACCCAACGCTCCGCCCACTCCACTCAAAACACTTGACCGCCGCGTCAATGAGATCTTCGCTGGTGTTCATTGGATGGTCTGTTTTGTCAAAGTCAAGTCAAGTCAAGTCAAGTTTTATTCCAATAAAACCCCGTGAGGGTACATGGAAAATTAAAAAACACAATAAAAACACATTTCATTCAACACCAAATAAAAGGAACTAAAACAAAAAGAAATCAGACTATGTACAGAAAAGGGAGGTGAGGGGTGAGGGAGAGCAAAAACAATACAAGAAACAATTCAACAATAATAATAAATAATAATAATAATAATAATAATAATAATAATAATAATTGTCAGTAAGTACTGGTGTCACATGACTGATGTGAACCAGTTGATTGGCTAATGGCGATGCGCTTAAATCTGTTAGCGCACTCCTGGAGTGCGCTAACTTTTCCACAGAGCGTATTCTTACACCCTTTGCCAAAGCGAGACTGTACTCTCATCCTCAGAATTAATTAATGACATGTAGCTTATATTCTCCACAATACCAATGATTATGACCATAAATGTCCTGCTTTTCAATTAAAGCAGAAGTGTTTTTTTCTGACAGATTGCATGCGCCTGTGCCGCCCACAGTTGCACTGATCTAAAAATAGAACCCGCTGTGTCTAATTTTTCAGTTTCGACTTGCGAAGATTCCTCTCATAATTATGCCATGTTGGTGGCATGTACCTTATTATCCACATTACCAAATGATGAGTTAGTATACAATTCCCAGCAGCTAACAGAAAACACAAGTGTTATTCCGATAACGTCGCAGCTAGATCAGCACGTAGCAGACTACACTGAAATACGACTGCATCTGTTCAGTAAATGAATGCTTTCCGTTTATTTTAAGGCAAGAACAATCGGAATCGAAAACGTGTAGGGTTTAGAACGTTCTTACCACATATAAGACTTATTACCAGCCTGCTTTATGTGTGCAGACTCAGTGCAACGGGACGAGCAATTTTTGTTTTTGAAATGAGACTCAGTGCAATAGCCTAGCAGACGACATAAATCCCGCTCAGCAAATTAACATGTTAGGCAAATGTGAACGATAAAACGATGGGGATATAATACGTGTAGGGTTCAGAGCATTCTTACCGTTCATATTTAGTACCAGACTCCCCGATGAGGGAAGATACCACACGAAAAACATGCCACGTTTATTTTGAAAATGGGCTTTCCGTCGCGGACCTTGGCAAGGGGCACAACTCTGCACAGTCAATCTGTCGAAGCTCGATGAAGGTTTCGAACCGCAAATAACTGAAAGCACAGTCCTTTCTCCGAGTTCAAATGAGAGAAAGATCATCACTGTTTAGCTTAACGCTACACTGGAATTTACCAACAGAAATTAAAACAAGAGTTTGCGTGTGATGAAAGCACAACACACGAGACAGCCCACACAAAAGTAGATCTTCTATACGACCTGACCACACAGTTATGCCTATTCAAATGCGCGTAGCAAAATGTGCGTGTTGTATCTTCTTTTTTCTCTGGCGGTACCGACAATATCGTTATTGAAACAATCCCAGTGCACTAAGGGATTTATAGAGCAAATCTCGAAAATAATTATTGAACTCAGCGCTATGCGCTTCGTTCAATAATGAATTTTCTCGATTTGCTCTATAAATCCCTTAGTGCACTGGGATGTCTCAATAACTTAAATAATAATACTAATAATAATAAAACACTACAAGTGCAAAGTGATTACATACATTTCTTTACTATGGGAAATGGGGGGAAGGGAGAGGGGGGGGTGATGGGTGGGTTAACATAAGGACAAAAATACTATTACAAACAACACAAAACAGATAACGGAGTATAAAGCTAAAAGAGAATTAAATTTTACTCGCTTCTCAAACAGTCCATGACAAGTGTCATGAACTTTGCGAGTTTTAGCAATAAACTCTTTTTTGTAGTGGAAAAAAGCTCTCTGAATTTAACTGAATTGGGGCGGGCATAATAATAGCACCGTAACAACTGTTTTCTATAATTAGTAAAAAAAAAGGGCATACAAAAATATAATGGAACTCGTCCCCAAGGTCACCTGATGAACATTTGTGACAGATTCTGTCTTGTCTAGGAATACCAAGAGTCCTACCTTTTTGTATAGGCAATTTGTTACAGGCCGAACGCTGCTCGTCTTACAGAAGGCTCATAAGACTGATAAACAGTTTGCCGCGTAAAAGCCATACCACGTTGAAATCAGCGGTTCTCTTCTAAAAGCGTGATTGACATTGTCAGTTAGTCAAGCAAACGAATGCACGCGTTCACGCATGCACACACATTAATATACGTTTGTTCTGCGAATTGTTTGCTTGTTTCTCTATGATTTGTTAATGCGTGCGCGTGTTTGTATGTGTGTTTATCACCAGTCGACATAATTACTGAAATACTCAATTCTTTGGACGCAACAGCACTCTGCACTTTCAAGCATGTACTACATGTACTGTTTTTGTACATGGGGTTAACACACGTTGTTTTGCATAGAAATCTTAATTCGTTAAGCGGGGAATACTTTAAAAAACAAAACCCACATGTTTTAACGATTCACGTAATGTTGCTTAGCTAACACAACAATTCGCCAAGAAAAATGTACTTAGCATACCCATTCCTAAAACGAGTATAAAGGATCTTAGTTGGAAAAAAAAGAGAAGTTTTGTTTTTGTTTTTTAAGTAAGTCGCCCAAGCGCTCTATCAACTTGGCTAAAAACAAATCTTTGGAAAAAAAACCACAACTAACTACACACACACACACACACACACACACACACACACACGAAAAAAGAAAAGAAAAGAGAAACACACACTGATGTGACATGATATAACTGAGTTTGTTGAAAACTGACGAAAAAGTACAAGACCGGAAAATCGCAAATGCTTACGCATAAACTTTTACAATTTTTTAGAAGCGCTCCGAACAGACACAATCACACACTCACATGCAACTTGGAAAAGCACTTCACTGGACAGTTCGGGTTGCAATTTTGGTTATTGTAATTATGTAACCACACACGTACCATCTGAACATCAGTGTCTAAGTGTTCAGTTATTCACACGGGTTTCATCTGCTTGGGTAATGGATTACGACTAAATAGCACTGAAAAAATTAATTTAAAGAATCGAGAATCAAACGCAGAAGAGATTATCGCCAGAAGGTGAAATCCTGTTTGTATGAAAAGAAATAATCGGCAACGGTAACGGAGCATTTTACAGTTAATTATTTCAGATGTTTCCAAATTACATCACAGCGAATGTCTCTTGGACTTCGAAAGGTGGATGTCGCCGGGGAAAAATCACTAAAACGGCTTATTTATTTCTTTATCTGTAAATGAAGTCCTTCCAATACGTATCAATGATTCGGATCACCATCTCAGGTTTGCCTTGGAAGGCGTAATCAATATTTTCAATTTTACGCCGGCAATAAATGTTTACTTTGCGCGTAAAACATATATTAAGAGCGTACAATTCATCAACAGTAATTAAAACAAACAAAAAATCAACAAACTAACTTACAAACAAGCAAAGGGACACGAGAAGAAAAACAAGTCACGTAAGGCGAAAATACAACATTTAGTCAAGTAGCTGTCGAACTCACAGAATGAAACTGAACGCAATGCAACGCAGCAAGACCGTATACTCGTAGCATCGCCAGCCACCGCTCACGGCAAAGGCAGTGAAATTGACAAGAAGAGCGGGGTAGTAGTTGCGCTGAGAAGGATAGCACGCTTTTCTGTACCTCTCTTCGTTTTAACTTTCTGAGCGTGTTTTTAATCCAAACATATCATATCTATATGTTTTTGGAATCAGGAACCGACAAGGAATAAGATGAAAGTGTTTTTAAATTGATTTCGAAAATTATATTTTGATAATAATATTTATATATTTAATCTTCAGAGCTTGTATTTAATCCAAATATAACATATTTATATGTTTTTGGAATCAGAACATGATGGAAAATAAGATGAACGTAAATTTGGATCGTTTTATAAAAAAAATATTTTTTTTACAATTTTCAGATTTTTAATGACCAAAGTCATTAATGAATTTTTAAGCCACCAAGCTGAAATGCAATACCAAAGTCCGAGCTTCGTCGAAGATTACTTGACCAAAATTTCAACCAATTTGGTTGAAAACTGAGGGCGTGACAGTGACGCCTCAAATTTCACGAAAAGCCGGATATGACGTCATCAAAGACATTTATCAAAAAATGAACAAAACGTCCGGGGATATCATACTCAGGAACTCTCATGTCAAATTTCATAAAGATCGGTCCAGTAGTTTGGTCTGAATCGCTCTACACACACACACGCACATACAGACACACACACACACACACACACACATACACCACGACCCTCGTCTCGATTCCCCCCTCTACGTTAAAACATTTAGTCAAAACTTGACTAAATGTAAAAAACAGAGACAGAAATGGGGGAGGGGAGCATATGGGGAGGTGGAGAGAGGCATTACAAAAACTTTCCTGTTGACGAAAGCAAAATGACGCGAAATGAACCCAATGATGTTTTTTTTCAAAAGTAATGTAGTAAGCTTACAAAAGTGTTCTTTTTTGGTTTGTTTTTAATGTGTTTTCCTTTTAACAGCCAACTGTCGCCCAATTAGGGACTGCTCTACATTATGCAAATGAATATGAATAGTTAATGGGTGAAAAGGGTGAAAAAGAGAGAGAAACAAAGAGAGAAACAGACTGGTAGAGAGAAGATGGAGAGAGGGAGGGAGGGATTCAAAGAACTGTTGCCGAAAGCAAGGCATCTCGAGATAATGGCCTATAACCTGTTCAGGTAAGTATGTTAAAAGCAATTTACCGCTGAACTCATCCTCTCTAAAGAGGACACTTCACACCAGTCGCTGAAGTTTTCAAGGGGTCATAGAGTACACACATTGGACAATGGAGAGGCCGTAAAAGGGTCGCGTTGCCATTGGTCAACCTGACCACGTGATCAGCCTCGGCACAAAGCTACGTCCATGGTCATGGAAACCCTTTCTAGTTCAGTCCTGGCTCGGGACAGTTTTTTTTTTCTTTTTTTGCCGAACGATGTAGGCGTCTCCTAGGAATTGTTTTGGTTGGCGTGCGGAGCGGAGAGTTACAAATTACTTTAAAAGAAAACACTTTAGTTACTTCTCAGATAGAGCGAGTCTCAGAGTGTTGGTTTAAACAAAACTTTATTCAATTTTAATCATGACAAGAACAATGCATGGATGATTACATACTCAAGCATGTAATGCTTATTTTAAGCAATCATAGTAATTACAAAACAAAGGTTAGCATGATGGCGGAATAAGTACATTAGCTCATTTCAGGAAACGAAAAACAAAACAAAAGACAAAACAGATACACAAACAAGCAGAAAATGGGAAGGGGTTGGTGATTCAGGAGGTGGGGAAAGGGCAGCTAGCTAGTAGCTAGCTTAAGGGAAAAAGAAGAAGAAGAAGACTTGGAGCGCCAATATTTGAGGGGATTTTTTCAGTTGTAATAAGTGCACATAAGACACTCGCACAAAGTTAATGCGTATTGTGATCAGAGGAAAAGTCACTACATTGCGCATAAATCGAGACATAATTGATAAGTCGGAAAACAACAAAAGAACATGAGAGAGGTTATGGGGAAAAATTTGTCAGGCAGCATGTCGCATGACAGTGTCTAATAAATGTAATGAGTGAAGTATAGAGGCTCATTTACGGAACCTGCCCGTCTGTCTAATATAGTCCTGTACAGTTACGAATATGGTCTGGTTGACATTTCGTGAATATTGCGGGATGCCTTTCAATAATATTTCGATATACTTATAATCATTTGTCAAATTATCAATGGACAATAATCTTATATCTCTATACAAGGGACAATGCAATAAGTAATGTTCAGCAGTCTCGCTGGGATAACCACACTCGCATTGAGAGTGTTATGTATGGTCCGACTGAGGTGCCAGTAGCGGACGTTTTAAATGGAAACAAATTGAAACAACTTTTACAGCCCGGACTTCGGTATTGCATTTCAGCTTTGTGGCTTAAAAATTAATTAATGACTTTGGTCATTAAAAATCTGAAAATTGTAAAACAAATAGGCCTATTTTTTTTTATAAAACGATCCAAATTTACGTTCATCTTATTCTTCATCATTTTCTGATTCAAAAAACATATAAATATGTTATATTTGGATTAAAAACAAGCTCTGATAATTAAAAATACCGGTACAAAAAGTATGATCAAAATTAAATTTTCGAAATCAATTTAAAAACACTTTCATCTTATTCCTTGTCGGTTCCTGATTCCAAAAACATATAGATATGATATGTTTGGATTAAAAACACGCTCAGAAAGTTAAAACGAAGAGAGGTACAGAAAAGCGTGCTATCCTTCTCAGCGCAACAGTACTACTACCCCGCTCTTCTTGTCAATTTCAGTGCCTTTGCCATGAGCGGTGGACTGACGATGCTACGAGTATACGGTCTTGCTGAAAAATTGCATAGCGTTCAGTTTCATTCTGTGAGTTCGACAGCTTGACTAAATGTTGTATTTTCGCCTTACGCGACTTGTTTAAAATCAAGAGTCAAACCGACACAAAGATTTTCACCTTCCATTTCTCTGTAATGGAGGCACGCAGAGGCACGACGTAGAGAGAGCGTCAGATAACCGCGACGTAGGTTTGGGGAGTCGGGTCGGGCACTAAGAGTACAGTTTATTTTTACAGAACTGTACATTAATTATCGCAACAGGTTTGAACAGTTCGCTTTACATTTGAATCTGTCTCTCTCTGTCTGTGTCTGTCTGTGTCTGTCTGTCTGTCTGTCTGTCTGTCTGTCTGTCTGTCTGTCTGTCTGTCTGTCTGTCTGTCTGTCTGTCTGACTGTCTCTCTCTGTCTCTGTCTCTGTCTCTGTCTCTCTCTCTCTCTCTCTCTCTCTCTCTCTCTCTCTCTTTTTTTTTGTCGTTGGAATTTGATTGTAAACATATCTTTGAACATAAAACATAATTGTCAGAACGATTTCGAGTGAACAGACTTCGGTGTGTACGAACACAGATAACCCTGTGGGCTGCTGTCACATTTTAGGTTTCTATACAATGAGAAAATAACAAAGTGTTGTTGACTTTTCATGCAAGGAGGTCGATCCTTGCAATTTTGCATATTATGTTTGGTCTCGTATACATGTTAGCTTAAGACGGGAAAGTCAGACGCAAGCGAAGCGAAATTACCAGATCACGCTCACAAGTGTGTACTAAAAGTCACATCAAATCCAATCTTCGGTCGTGGCGAGGTTGTAAACACTAAATGAGAAACAGATGACAGGCACTCCGCCACTTCTGCTGAAGGACATAGCAGGTACTTGGCTACACTTCACTGCGCCACATGAGTGATTCCATTTTCCGTTCGGCAATCAGTCTGTCTCACGCACAAATTGTCAAGGGTAATTTTAAACTGAGTCTAATTTTGTCAGACACTGGGCAAGTTTTAATACCGGACCTTCAACATTGACGATTGGGGTCTAAAAAACACATTCCTTCCTTATAAACGATTCAGAGAAAATACCCCCCCACTCTATACCCCCACCCCCTTGCATTTTGAAATCTCCTAACATTATCTGAAATTGAAGCTGGCGTTAGAAAGCATGACTGAAACCCCACCGCTGTTAGTCTCCTTCTCGATAAAAGAAGATATACACCACGTATTGTACGGCCGTTTTCTCAAGGCTGTCCAAATGAAGTGCTATCTGAATTTAACTCTTAAAAAAAAAAAAGACTAATACGGGTTTGTTTTGTGTTTTTTTTTTAATAAGCCACGCCCCGGACTGCGCGCGCAACACATGCATACGACGCATATATGTGTAGTAAGTTTGTCGGAACTTTGGCGGAGTAATTTGATAGAGTTTTTAGATTGTGTCAACGACTGTAGACGTGATGTAACTTACAGATAAATCATATCTGAGCTTAAAAAAGTGTTTATTTTCAATAAAAATCGGTTCGGGTAGCGATGTGATGTTAATCTAGCAAATCAACAGGGCTACTTCCTAATGGACCGAAGTTCTGTGGGACTGAAGAATCATCAACCGATGTGAACTGCTATTTGTTTAGGTGGTTCAGTCTTTCCCCATCGGCAGCCCTGTAAGCCTACATTTACTGAAAAAATCCTGTTTCATTTTTCTCTTTGAGTAAGAATATTTGTCCGCAGCTTACGGACTAACCCGTTCGATAGTATTACTTGGGTATAAACTTCCTTCCCAGATTGTCTCTGTCTCATCGCAAAATTACACAAACATTTTTCAATTTACAATATTTTACTTTGTCATTTTTTTTCCCTGTTCGACGACTCTTCCGACTATGTGAGTGTGTATGCGTATGTTGAATCCGATTACGCTTGTCCGCTAAACTGAAACGTGATCGAAATGACATTCGATCGATATTGACACTAACTAGTTTTAAAAAAATGTATTCACACGCATACGCACACGTGCACGCGCACTTTTGCAGTCCCATGCACTGACCGCTGGTTCTACCTTGTGCGCTTGTCCGGAGTTTTTCTTTGTTTCTTTTTTAATTTGAGGTAATCGATAATAGCGTGGCATGAAAAACAATTTTGCGAAAACCCGGTGAAAACATATCGCTCCAATGAATGCTGTCCATCATGTGCGAGGTCGGGAAAAGTGTTACACGCGTACGTATCGCATGAAAACAAAGAGTGTACAGATAAAACTGAAAAGGAATTAAAGCGGAGAAGTCGGCAACTCAGTCAAACCACCTCTAATAAAGTGACAAATAGTACTAAACTATCGACTACTAAGATTCATTTGATTTTGTAACCAAGAATTTAGTTTTTGTTTTTAACGGCGCCATCAATTTAAAAGAAATGCATCTTTTCTGGTTCACATTTAAATAAATCCAAAAAAAACCCACCTACCTTTCTTGTTTTTTGATTCACATTTAGATAGTCAGCATTATATCATTTACATTTAACGTATACTGCATCCCGGTATCAGCATGCTTATTATACAATAACATAAAAACAGCGCTAGCATACCATGAACATAATTAATTTCCTTGTAAATCTGTTTTGCTTCTTTCTATATTTATTTATTTGTGTGGGGTGTTTTTTTGCGTGTTTATTTTGGGGAGAGTGTTTTATTGTTCCTCAAAACCTTTCTCTTCGCACCAACAAGCTTATTTTTGAAAGTGTCCAATCGTTTATCTGTAAATCTGGTCGTTTTTGTTAATTTGACTCAGTACGCATATCCATGCCATGTATTCTATATACATTTTTCAATTATATATTCAGCGAACTACTGCTTATTTGCCACTGGATTACAGTTTACAATGTACTATGTATATTCTTTTTGTATGCGCTAACCACCTTCATCTTTCATATGTACCTACCATTCTTTCGTCCCACCTCCACCCTCCCCCTCTTCCTCCTGCTAGCTTTCTCTTGTTCTTTTTGGTTTGCTTCAACTATGCTGTTGACCTAGATAGTTCCATTAGTTTATAAGTAATGTTTGTCCGACATCATATTTTTGTTAATTTGTAACTACGTAGGGCGCGTAATATAAGCGTTCGCTTGAGTTCGTGTCCCTATTGTTTATCGTTGTATTGTTGTACCATGTTTGATTTAATAAAACATTGTTTAAACCAAAAGCACTTTGGTCAATATCCCTTTAACTTTGAACTACCGTTCAGTTTGAGGACAGAATGCAATTCTTTTATTTTTGGACAACAACACTGTTGGGGTTGATGTACAAAATTGATGGTTGACTGATCAAAAGATCAAAATATTGTGTGCGATATCTGTTCCTTTAAACCTTTCGTTTAACCAGCAGTTGACATACTTATGGCATGGCACGGCCCCCGTTTGACCACCCAGGCTCTCCCTCGCCCGCTTTGTCCCCGCAAGTTTTTTTGCTACCTTTTCTATATGCACTGTTAATAACATTTTTTTAGGCGAATTTGTCGTTTGCTTGCAAAAAAAAAGATAGTTAATTATCAGATCAGCTTTGTAAAGGAGATACTAAAAACCGCACATAATTATTCAAAAAAAGTCTGATGCCGCTCCGACTGAAGGGCTATTTACTGAAAAGGAAGGTGGGGGGGGGGGGGGTCCTGGGGAGAGGTGGAGGGGTGGTGGGCAAAATGAGACAGAGCCGATACGATTACGATGTGGAGGGGGGGGGGGGGGCAGCAAATGTTCGCATGCACATGGTGGTCAGTAACTTTAGTAACACAAATCGACGTTTGATTTTAATCCCACACAGATATGTTAATTTTTCTTTTGTTATTTTCTTTTTTTCTGTCAAAATGTATAAATGAAAAACGTGACAGGCTGGATATAATTTATCTGAGTGAAACGTTATTTCTTTCAGGGTCCGCATTGGTTTCTAAAAAACAACAGTGTTTAATTTTAACTTGATTTCATTTACATGAATTCAAATCAGAAACGAAGAAAATATCATAACACCGCAATATAACAGTGTCACAGAATCGTGAAACAATTCCGTGAAAACATTCTCTCAATGCTGACAATGTCTTGGTGCGTGGTTCTCACATGTGGTGTCCAGTTGTCCATCTTAGCTAATTTAAATTCCGCGTGTGATGTTTTAAGTGGGCCTATTGGGACAAAGCTGAGTAGATTCGGGATGCGAAAATCAGCAGATTATACGATTTTATGATCCGCGGCAGAGACTATCAAGTGCTCTTACGTATACAAGAACCAGTCGGTCGGATCGAGTCCAGGTGTGATTTTCGCGTTCTACTTACAGGCGTTTTATCTCAGCTGATAACTCCATGCCAAATGGTGGCGAAAACTATGACGGCTTACTAGTGCCAAAACCTGGGGTTACCCATTATCACGTGATAATTACTAATTAACGCTGTCAGTTACTGTTTTCACTCGTTAGTTACTCATTTTCACGGGATAATTAGTAATTTTCACGGGAAAATGACTAATTTTTAGTTTTGGCACTAGCAATCCGTCAGGAAGTGAGCCAAAACTAAAAATTAGTAATGAACAGGTGAAAGTTAGTAATTTTCCCGGGAAAATTAGTAATTAACACGTGAAAATGGTAATTATCAAGGGAAAATTACTAATTTTCCCTTGATAATTACAATTATGAGGTTTTGGCACTAGTAAGCCCTACGAAGGCTTACTAGTGCCAAAACCTGGGGTTACCCATTATCACGTGATAATTACTAATTAACGCTGTCAGTTACTGTTTTCACCTGTTAGTTACTCATTTTCACGGGAAAATGACTAATTTTTAGTTTTGGCACTAGCAATCCGTCAGGAAGTGAGCCAAAACTAAAAATTAGTAATTAACAGGTGAAAGTGAGTAATTATCCCGGGAAAATTAGTAATAATCACGTGAAAATGGTAATTATCAAGGGAAAATTAGTAATTTTCCCTTGATAATTACAATTATGAGGTTTTGGCACTAGTAAGCCGTCATAGAAAACGCTCAATGGAAAGTGACATCGCATGCGTTGGGAAGACCGTGGGAAAATATTGAGACCTCAGAATAGGGTCCTTTTAATTAGAGACGATTGACCAAAGCAAAAATAATACAACACAGCATAGTGTGTGTGTGTTTCTGCACGCGGTCTGTTTCTCATAAGGCACGCAATAAGCACACCCTGGTCGTAAGGGAAGATAGCCTAATATGGACAACTGCCTGATATGGACCACCTCCAGTTCTGACAAACTAACGGTGCTATAGGTCTCAAAACAATTTCATTCTTTGGATCACTTGCATATATATGCGATATAAACATTTGTAACCACACAATAAGCTAAGCTTATATTAAATGTGGTTATAAATATGTACATCTAGATAGGAATTATTATTTCACGTTATGTCAAGGTCAGAGAATCGCTTATCCCCTTGTTATAAATGTAAGACAGACAAGATACAAATTTTACCAAAAAAAGAGGAAAAGATACAGCAAAAGAATCAGAGGATGTGACAGAGGACGGGAAGAGAGTTAACTTTATTTTTCAGCAAGCAGGGGGGGGGGGGGGGGGGGGGTGTCAGAGAGACGATTACTGTTACAGACTTGCCAATTCAATGTTCCTGCAGCAGCAATAATTTCATCCAAAATGTTGTCCAAACTAATTAAGCTTAGATTACTCATAATTTATGAATACACAGAAAAACCTTTAAGAAAGATTCACTCAAACTTGATTAAATCCCCAGATGAAGCATCCGTCGCGTCGCACATATGGAAACATGCGTTCTTTGATATTACTGTTGCGATCGGTTTTGACGCTGCCGCCACCTCGCCGCAACTATCGTGCTGCCATCGCGTCGCGATATGGAAACACAGCTTAAGACTATGCATACTGCTGGTTTTCTCTTCATTCTTCTCAAAATGTCGGTCTCTGTCTGTCTGTCCACTTTTCTTTTTTTCTCTCTATTCTCAACCTTTGGTGTCTGTCTGCGTGTCTGTGTGTCTGTGTGTCTGTTTGTTTGTTTGTCTGTCTCTCTCTCTCTCTCTCTCTCTCTCTCCCCTTCTCTCTCTCCCCATCTCTCTCTCGCCATCTCTCTCTCTCTCTCTCTTTCGCTCTCTTCATCTCTCTCTCTCTCTCTCTCTCTCTCTCTCTCTCTCTCTCTCTCTCTCTCTCTCTCTCTTACAGTCAGCATATTACAAATGATGGTTTATTCCTGGCAAATTTCGACCAAATGATTATCGAAGATGGTTATGCAAATAAGATGCAACAACGGAAAACAGACGAAATTAAACAGAGACCCCAAGCCCGTGACAGACAGACACAGAAACTGAGACAGAGACAGACAGACTAGACAAGCCGACAAACAAAAAAACCCATGAAAAGACACATGTAGGTGACGATGCCGATCCCAATACCGATGTCGATGATGATGATGATGATGATGATGATGATGATGATGATGATGATGATGATGATGATGATGATGATGATGATGATATATCTCTTTATTTCCCTCTCTTGGAGAGTTTGCTGCGTGATAGCCTCTAACCCTATTCATTGTATAACAACGTTCAATCATCATCGTCATCTCTCTCTCCCGTTCTCTCTCTCGCCCCCCCCCACTCTCTCTCTCTCTCTCTCTCTCTCTCTCTCTCTCTCTCTCTCTCTCTCTCTCTCTCTCTCTCTCCCTCTCTTACACACTTTCTCTTTCATATTCTCTCTCTGTTTTGTTCTCCTTTCTCTGTCAGATTTGTTTTAAACAAACACGTAGGAAAGAAATCTGCAGAGCTGTTGCAATTGTGTCTTTTATCTCTATCTCTTTCTTTGTTTTTGTTTCGGTTTTTGACTGTGTGCCTATCTGTCTGTCTGTCTGTCTTCCTCTCTCTCGCAGGTTACTGTCTGTCCGTATGTCTGTCCGTCTGTTTGTCCGTCACTCTCACTCTGTCTCTGTCTTTCTCTCTTATTTAATTACCCCAACTCTCTCTCTCTCTCTCTCTCTCTCTCTCTCTGTCCCTCCGGCAGCACACATTTTTCGCTCCAGCAATTTACTTGAACAAGTGAAGAAAATGCCTGTCGTTGGACTACCAACTGCTGTGGAAGCTACCTTGACAGGCCTGCCAGCTGACCACTATGTCAAGTACTGGAAAGTCACCGGAGAAGGAGAAGGAGCCAGTCACACTTCAACTGCTCAGCACAGAGAACCAACAGGCCGCCATTTGCCGAGCTAGTCAACGCAACGTAAACAAAACCCCTTCGCAGCTCAGACGTGACAGACAATGATCCCAACAATTTAACAGCAAAGAGGTATGCGTTTCTTCTGTTGATACAGCTGATCGATCATCTGCGAAATTATGCCAGCACAACATCAGGCATAATTCACACAAACACGTACGACAAAGTTCACGACGTTAGGCACAAACAGAAAATGAGACTACACGCCGGCGAACGCATTGACAGCGAGGCAAGCTGTGTTGTGAACATTGAAGCACGTGAATCACGGAGCCACATTCCATCCAAGCTGACGGAACCTGCCTTGCAGCAATCCGTTGACTCCACATGCGTGGCCACTGACAGTGACAAGGACAGATATTTTACGTCAGAGAGTGATACAGAGGAACCAGTGGAAAAGCAGTTGACTAAAGCTGAAAAGGATGCTTTGGAAAGGGAGTACAGTCTAGGGGAAGTAAAAGCACTTGCTTTAGAAATTACTACGAACCCAGAACACGAAAGAAAGTGATTAGAATGGTGTACAATGCTTCATCCAAACAGCTGCTTGCAAAATCAGATGACTTCATGTTCACCTACGATTGTACCAAAGCTGAAACATTGTACTGGACGTTATTCAGGGACAAAGCAGACATGAGTTATGATGAATCAGAACGACTGGCATTTATTGGGGGAGCCTGCGGATGTGCGACGAACACTGTACCTTATTGAGATAAATCATATCGCCAAGGATTTGCATGCACTGGTTACACTTCTCAGAGCCTACCTTCAGACTTGAACTTTGATCGCTGTTGTATCACATTTACGTATCGTTACATGCTGCTTCTCTTGCAAAACTTGTAAAGCACTACTACTATGTTTTGCAGCTGATACTGGTAAAACGTTAATACTCTATGATTGTATTAAAACATTATTGTACATAATGCACTGGAAACATTTTCAAACATAATGTGGTTAACTTCTATTTCACCTCAATGAGCGAGGGCGGGATGAAAAAAAGAGTAGTTTAGCATTTCCTATTCTGTTACAGTGTTAAGATAAAGATCAATTTAATTCAATTCAATTCAATACAATCCTCTCTCCCTCATTCTCATTCTCATAAATAAGACTCAAACCATACCGGCACGGTGGCCTAGTGGTAAGGCGTCCGCCCCATGATCGGGAGGTCGTGGGTTCGAAACCCGGCCGGGTCATACCTAAGACTTTAAAATTGGCAATCTAGTGGCTGCTCCGCCTGGCGTCTGGCATTATGGGGTTAGTGCTAGGACTGGTTGGTCCGGTGTCAGAATAATGTGACTGGGTGAGACATGAAGCCTGTGCTGCGACTTCTGTCTTGTGTGTGGCGCACGTTATATGTCAAAGCAGCACCGCCCTGATATGGCCCTTCGTAGCTCTGCCGTAGCTCTGCGGTTTTTGGACGTTCCCATTTCACTGCTGTACAGCAAACATCGTCCCCAAATACCTGTGTCTGTGTGTCACCGACTTAGTTGCTCTGCAGAGTGTGTGTGTGTATGTAATACTGCCTTGCTGCTGAGTTTGTGTTATACCGCTTTGCTCTGCTGAGTGTGTGTGTTTGTGTTAATTACGGTCTGTCTGTCTGTATATTCTTTTGTCTGTCCGTTTGTCACTCAAGGGTAAGGGGGTGTCCTTAACCTCTCCTTTGTTGTCTCGGCCTGTCTCTCTGTCTCTGTCTATCTGTCTCTGTCGCTCTTTCTGACTCTCTCCCTCTCAGCGGAGATCAAAGCCAATGAAAAACACACATCTCTGAAGCAGTTTTAGCTTGTGCCTCCAAATGACTGCTGTACAACAACCAGACCCCATCTGACTGCTGTTTGGGAAACAGTCCCCAATTCACTGCTGTACACCATTTACGCTGTTTCTCTTTCGAAACTTGTAAAGCACTACTTCTATTTTGCAGCTGATACTGGTAAAATGTTAATACACTATGATTGTATTGAAACATTATTGTACATAAAGCACTGGGAACATTTTCAAACATAATGTGGTTAACTTCTATTTCACCTCAATGGGCGAGGGCGGGATGAAAAAAAAAACATTTTAGCATTTCTTGTTCTGTAACAGTGTTAAGAGAAAGATAAATTCAATTCAATTTAATTCAATTCAATTTAATACAATTCTCTCTCCCTCATTCTCATTCTCATAAATCAGACTCAAACCATCCGTTGTCAGGGTCGTGAATGCTACTGACTGGATTGGAAATACTCTTATGTCGCCTAGCGCCATGTAACTGATGAAACCATTCATAGCAAAGCTCTGCAATTTTGGACGTCCCCATTTCACTGCTGTACAGCAAACATCGTCCCCAAATACCTGTGTCTGTGTGTCACCGACTTAGTTGCTCTGCAGAGTGTGTGTGTGTAATACTGCCTTGCTCTGCTGAGTTTGTGTGTTATACCGCTTTGCTCTGCTGAGTGTGTGTGTTTGTGTTAATTACGGTCTGTCTGTATATTCTTTTGTCTGTCCGTCTGTCACTCAAGGGTAAACCGGCACGGTTAGCCTAGTGGTAAGGCGTCCGCCCCGTGATCGGGAGGTCGTGGGTTCGAACCTCGGCCGGTGTCACGATTTCATCTTTCGCCTGTGTACATATGTCCTCCTCGATATTTACTCGAGACTGAAATGTTGTTTCCTGGTAAAATTAAGAAGGGAAATTATTTAAGGACGAAAAGCATGTCAGTTTCTTGCATGTGAAGAAAATTGGTTGTGAAATTAAATAGATTTCACTCCCAAAATCGAATTCTTCGAAAACGTGTACCGAGTGGTTACGTCCCTTGAGTAAGAAGAGAAACATTTTAGGATGAATCAAATTTCTAAGTTAAATAAAATAATTGGTTGGATAAATTTGGCCCCATGAATGTAAGGTACACAAGGTCGCTCATCAGTACTATCGAAGGGTGGGTTTTTTGTTCAGTGTAGAGTTTATACTAGATCAACGAGGCCGAAAATCGAAATATCAACACGGCGAAAGATAAAAACGTCACACCGGGTCATACCTAAGACTTTAAAATTGGCAATCTAGTGGCTGATCCACATCCCATTTTGGTGCAATCCCATTTTGCCGCCGTCCCATTTTTTGCCCCATCCCATTTTCGCGACATTTCACAAGCCAAGCGTCATTTTATAAAATTTATAATTTTGGATGATTAATGAGATGAGGATGATTATAATGATGATGCTATGGATTTCCAATTTGGATTGAGACTACGTGACAGGGCATTTTACTAACATGTCATAACAATAGCGCGACATCCCATTTTGACACCATATCCCATTTGGCCGCCATGCCGTTTCACCGTATTCCATTTATCCCCCATCCCATTGTCGCGACATTTCACAAGCCAAGCGTCATTTTACTACCGTGTCATAACAATAGCGCGTCATCCCATTTTGACACCATCCCATTTGGCCGCCATCACATTTTTTATTTATTCTTCTTGCCAAGCCTCACTATACTACTATACTGCGTTATTCAACTAGGAAGACATTCCGTTTATGCCAAATTCCATTTTTGCCAAAATCCAAAATGTCGCGAAATAGAGATGGCGGCAAAATGGGATGACGGCAAAACGGCATGGCGACAAAATGGAATGTGGCGCTAGTGGTTTGACACGGTGGTAAAATGACACATGGCCTATGAAATGTCGCAAAAATGGGATGGGGGCAAAATGGGATAACGGCCAAACGGGATTGCGCCAAAATGGGACGTGGAGCTAATGGTACATGACATGGTGGTAAAATGACACTTGGCCTGTAAAATGTCGCAAAAATGGGATGGGGGCGAAATGGGCTAACGGCGAAACGGGATTGCGCCAAAATGGGATGTGGAGCTAATGGTACATGATATGGTGGTAAAATGACACTTGGCCTGAGAAATGTCGCCAAAATGGGATGGGGGCGAATTGGGATAACGGCGAAACAGGACTAATAGATCCCTTGACTTGGGGTAGTGCGACTAGCTTTCCACTCGGAGGAAGCGACCGGAATTTCCCAACGATGGGACATCCTAGTAATGAATATTTTTTTTTTTTAATTCTTAAAATTAACAGAGTTGCGCTACCCCAAAAGTCAAGGAATTTCGTGTTTGTCCCTTGACTTTGGAGATAACAAGAAAATATCGGGCGCAAAAACGTGATTTGTAAAATTTTCATATAGCTCTGCGGGAGCTCTGCACTTTTGGACGTCCCCATTTCACTGCTGTACAGCAAACATCGTCCCCAAATACCTGTTTGTTTCTAAAAAATCACGCTGGAGGTTGCATTTTATGTAATAGCCTCCTGAAATGAGTTTTGACACTTTAGAATGGCATGCAAAATGACACATGGCCTATGAAATGTCGCAAAAATGGGATGGGGGCAAAATAGGATAACGGCCAAACGGGATTGCGCCAAAATGGGACGTGGAGTTAATGGTACATGACATGGTGGTAAAATGACACTTGGCCTGTAAAATGTCGCAAAAATGGGATGGGGGCGAAATGGGCTAACGGCGAAACGGGATTACGCCAAAATGGGATGTGGAGCTAATGGTACATGATATGGTGGTAAAATGACACTTGGCCTGAGAAATGTCGCCAAAATGGGATGGGGGCGAATTGGGATAACGGCGAAACAGGACTAATAGATCCCTTGACTTGGAGTAGTGCGACTCTGTCACTGCTAGCTTTCCACTCGGAGGAAGCGACCGGAATTTCCCAACAATGGGACATCCTAGTAATGAATTTTTTTTTTTTTTTAATTCTTAAAATTAACAGAGTCGCGCTACCCCAAAAGTCAAGGAATTTCGTGTTTGTCCCTTGACTTTGGAGATGACAAGAAAATATCGGGCGCAAAAACGTGATTTGTAAAATTTTTCACAACATATGTCGCCTAGCGCCATGTATGTGATGAAACCATTCATATAGCTAGCTCTGCGGGAGCTCTGCACTTTTGGACGTCCCCATTTCACTGCTGTACAGCAATCATCGTCCCCAAATACCTGTTTGTTTCTAAAAAATCACGCTGGAGGTTGCATTTTATGTAATAACCTCCTGAAATGAGTTTTGACACTTTAGAATGGCATTTAACGCTCATTGAAGTTTTAACAAACATTCTAACACCTAAAACATTCATAGCACCGATAACGTAATTCTAGCTCTGCACTTTGTGGCCACATACGTCCCCATTTCACTGCTGTACAGCAAACATCGTCCCCAAATGCCTGTTTTTCTAAAAATCACGCTGGAGGTTGCATTTTATGTAATAACCTCCTGAAATGAGTTTTCACACTTTAAAATGGCATTTAACGCTCATTGAAGTTTTAAGAAACTTTCTAACACGTAAAACAAAAGAGACCCCAAATGCCTGTGTTTTGAGCAAGATGGCATTTTGATACACAGCCGACCCCAAATGACTGTAAAACCACCTAAATGTGTGCGTGCGAGCGTGCGAGCGTGTGTATGTGTGGCGTGTGGGGGGGGGGGGGTGGAGGGAGGGAGGGAGGGGGGGTGAGCGCGTGTCACATATCAATCAATATATGAGGCTTTTATCGCGCGTATTCCGTGGGTACAGTTCTAAGCGCAGAGATTTTTTTAATATTTTTAATTTTTTTTTATTTTATGCAATTTTTATCGCGCACATATTCAAGGCGCAGGGATTTATTTATGCCGTGTGAGATGGAATTTTTTTACACAATATATCACGCATTCACATCGGCCAGCAGATCGCAGCCATTTCGGCGCATATCCTACTTTTCACGGCCTATTATTCCAAGTCACACGGGTATTTTGGTGGACATTTTTATCTATGCCTATACAATTTTGCCAGGAAAGACCCTTTTGTCAATCGTGGGATCTTTAACGTGCACACCCCAATGTAGTGTACACGAAGGGACCTCGGTTTTTCGTCTCATCCGAAAGACTAGCACTTGAACCCACCACCTAGGTTAGGAAAGGGGGGAGAAAATTGCTAACGCCCTGACCCAGGGTCGAACTCGCAACCTCAGTCTCGCTTCCGAGCGCAAGTGCGTTACCACTCGGCCACCCAGTCCTAAAGCCACAGAATCATCGAATATGACTTGCCGTTTCGCTCTGGCTTTAATTCTGTTTGGTATGACAGCTGACATCTCCTGTGCAATAACACTTGACAGTGATCGTCACCTCACCTTTTCTTGACACAGAACTCATTAGAACTGGAAAAAAGTTATGGCGAAGAATGAGAAGAAGACGACAAAAAGTAAAAAATGCACGTTTTCACTGAGTTTCAACCGTGCTGCAATTTAGCACGCAGTGACACAAGTTCGGCTTTCATCAGTTAAAACCTGATTAGCAACAGTACATATATACAAGAAAATACATTGCTGACAGGCAATGCCTTTGAAACACTCCGGGTGGCACGTGCGTTTTATCAACACTGCTCATTAGGGTAAATTATTGGTTGGGAATATCGCGAAACAAGATAAGGAGAGGCGACTGAGAGTAGAACCTTGCGCATTACTCTAAGGGTGAAAATCAGCGGAATTGAAAGGGAAAGTTATTTGCGCATTAACTCTGAGGGTGAAAATCAGCGGAATTGAAAGGGAAAGTTATTTGCGCATTAACTCTGAGGGTGAAAATCAGCGGAATTGAAAGGGAAAGTTATTTGCGGGAGTTCATCAGACGACCCCGGCGGCAGTGCTCCTGTTTATTTGAGCTTCACTCAGTGTCCACAAACATGGCTTCTTGCTGAGTTGACGCTTTGGTGGGTGGAATAGCGCGATGTACTATGCACAGGAATGCTTAGAATGTCTCGAAACTCGACAGTTGCTTATCTTACCTTCCCAGGTTTGCCTATTTATTATCTCTCAACCAGACTCCAGGTCAGGCGTCGGTCTGTTCCATGTTCTCCGTCGGTCGCGGGTATAATTATGGTTGGTGACCGACACGGTCCAAGACGGGTATAATCATGGTTGGTGACCGACACGGTCCAAGACTGACCGAAAGCGTTGTGACTGCGCTGTGAAGGTGTTCGATCTGTCTGTTGTCCGAATGGTGCTTGATTGTCCGATTGTAAGTGCCGCTTTTCAAGTCTTTGTTTTTGTATGTGTGTGTGTGTGTGTGGTGTGACGGTGTGTGTAATGTGTGTGTGTGTGGTGTGTGTAATGTGTGTGTGTGTGCCCGGTGTGGTGTGTAATGTGTGTGTAATGTGTGTGCAAATGTGTGTGTAATGTGTGTGTGTGGTGTGTAATGTGTGTGTGTGTGTGGTGTGTAATGTGTGTGTGTGTGTGGTGTGTAGTGTGTGTGTGTGTGTGTGTGTGTGTGTGTACTGACGTGCGTGCGTGCGTGCGTGCGTGCGTGCGCGAGCGTGTGTGCGTGCGTGCGCGTGTGTGTGTTTGTGTATGTTTGTTCATTCTAATTTGGAATTAGGCAGAGAGCGGATTTTCCCTCATTGCTTTGAAAATATCCCATGTACTGAGAACAATAAAGCGAATCACGCATATTAAAAAAAATCGAATTTGATAACTTATTCCTGAAAGAGGCGCGGTTTGTTCACCGAATGTATTCAGAGCTCCGATGAGTGGCAGCAAAAGAGGTGCGATGCAAAGTCCGGTGCAGTTTACTTGTATCGTAACATTTTAAATGTTAACCGCTCAAAGTGTCAAGACGTGTTTACTGCTGTAATATAGGGCCCCGTATCTCCAATCGCCACACAAACACTTCTCACAGATCTGTTGCACTGTAGGACAACCGTGGCCCAGTTCATTCTGATGTGCACCCAAGGATCTCTGAGACATCCTTGCACACTAAGCACAGGACGAATACATTGACTACTTCACAAGGCTCAGACACTCTGCTCGGCAAAGAGCTTTCCCCTGACGTGCCGAGTTCTGTCAAGGGAAGCTGGTATTGCTCTCATTTCGTCCTGTGTCGTAGGCTGCAGGGCCGGACTAGGCTAAGAGGAGGGGGGTGGGGGCCGGGTGTTGCCAGTGGTGGTCCAGGGGGATGTTCCCCCTGGCGGGTCAGGGGGCGAAGCCGGCCCCCTGAAGCTGATGGGTAGGTCATATTCTGAGATAGGAAAATGGTCGCTCCTTGCATGAAACGGCATAAAATAAACAATAATAAAAAATGTTTTAAATAAGTGAGGTACATGTTTAGGCTAAGGGGGGGGAGGGGGTGCGCAACCCCCATACCCCCGGTAGTCCGGCCCTGGGCTGCGTGCTCTGTAGTCCGGAACATGACCACTGCTGACAGCACCGACTACAGCGAGAAATAACATCAACATCCTCAACAACAACAACAACAACAACAACAACGACACGGCGATGACAGTAACAACAACCGATGCTACAGCAGCCGGCAAAGGACTTCTGCAAGGAACAACTGACTGCACATCTGAAGACGAATTGACGACTAAGCTTGTACCTTGCAATGTGGCATTGTTTTAAAATATGAAATCTAGCAAGTCACGTCTCAAGTTTGAAGTTTTATTCTGAGCTGGCACTGAAGAGAGATCGAAGAGCAAGCAGGAACAGGCCGCGATGTGGGGAAATAACTCTGTCAAGTTTGTTCGGGTTGTGGCCGAAGAGTTGCTTTCCTTTGTTTCAAGCCTACAATTTTACGTATAGGTTTCCTCAGAGTTTCTGTGGAAAAGCAGGGAAAACAGGGGAAAGCCATTCTTCCACAACCCATAAAATCACGACAGGTAGAGTTATTTCCGGAATTCCTCTATTGTCACGGACACAAACTTAACCTGAAAATAACCTAAATACCAAAAGCACTTTCCTCAGTGAAGTTTGTAGTTCACTTACGTCAACCCTGATGCCTTGCCTCCTGTCTGATTGTTCACTTACGTCAACCCTGATGTCTTGCCACCTGTCTGATTGTTCACTTACGTCAACCCTGATGTCTTGCCTCCTGTCTGATTGTTCACTTACGTCAACCCTGATGTCTTGCCACCTGTCTGATTGTTCACTTACGTCAACCCTGATGTCTTGTCTCCTGTCTGATTGTTCACTTACGTCAACCCTGATGTCTTGTCTCCTGTCTGATTGTTCACTTACGTCAACCCTGATGTCTTGTCTCCTGTCTGATTGTTCACTTACGTCAACCCTGATGTCTTGCCACCTGTCTGATTGTTCACTTACGTCAACCCTGATGTCTTGTCTCCTGTCTGATTGTTCACTTACGTCAACCCTGATGTCTTGCCACCTGTCTGATTGTTCACTTACGTCAACCCTGATGTCTTGCCTCCTGTCTGATTGTTCACTTACGTAAACCCTGATGTCTTGTCTCCTGTCTGATTGTTCACTTACGTAAACCCTGATGTCTTGCCTGCTGTTTGATTGTTCACTTACGTCAACCCTGATGTCTTGCCTCCTGTCTGATTGTTCACTTACGTCAACCCTGATGTCTTGCCTGCTGTCTGATTGTGCACTTACGGCAACCCTGATGCCTTGCCACCTGTCTGATTGTTCAACCCTGATGCCTTGCCACCTGTCTGATTGTGCACTTACGGCAACCCTGATGCCTTGCCACCTGTCTGATTGTTCAACCCTGATGTCTTGCCTCCTGTCTGATTGTTCACTTACGTAAACCCTGATGTCTTGCCTCCTGTCTGATTGTCCACTTACGTCAACCCTGATGTCTTGCCACCTGTCTGATTGTCCACATACGTCAACCCTGATGTCTTGCCTCCTGTCTGATTGTTCAACCCTGATGTCTTGCCTCCTGTCTGATTGTTCACTTACGTAAACCCTGATGCCTTGCCTCCTGTCTGATTGTTCACTTACGTCAACCCTGATGTCTTGCTTCCTGTCTGATTGTTCACTGACGTCAACCCTGATGTCTTGCCACCTGTCTGATTGTTCACTGACGTCAACCCTGATGTCTTGCCTGCTGTCTGATTGTTCACTGACGTCAACCCTGATGTCTTGCCTGCTGTCTGATTGTTCACTGACGTCAACCCTGATGTCTTGCCTGCTGTCTGATTGTTCACTTACGTCAACCCTGATGTCTTGCTTCCTGTCTGATTGTTCACTGACGTCAACCCTGATGTCTTGCCTCCTGTCTGATTGTTCACTTACGTCAACCCTGATGTCTTGCTTCCTGTCTGATTGTTCACTTACGTAAACCCTGATGTCTTGTCTCCTGTCTGACTGTTCACTTACGTCAACCCTGATGTCTTGTCTCCTGTCTGATAGTTCACTTACGTAAACCCTGATGTCTTGTCTCCTGTCTGACTGTTCACTTACGTCAACCCTGATGTCTTGCCACCTGTCTGATAGTTCACTTACGTAAACCCTGATGTCTTGCCTCCTGTCTGATAGTTCACTTACGTCAACCCTGATGTCTTGCCACCTGTCTGACTGTTCACTTACGTCAACCCTGATGTCTTGCCACCTGTCTGACTGTTCACTTACGTCAACCCTGATGTCTTGCCACCTGTCTGATAGTTCACTTACGTCAACCCTGATGTCTTGCCTCCTGTCCGATTGTTCACTTACGTAAACCCTGATGTCTTGTCTCCTGTCTGATTGTTCACTTACGTCAACCCTGATGTCTTGTCTCCTGTCTGATTGTTCACTGACGTCAACCCTGATGTCTTGCCTCCTGTCTGATTGTTCACTGACGTCAACCCTGATGTCTTGCCTGCTGTCTGATTGTTCAACCCTGATGTCTTGCCACCTGTCTGATTGTTCACTGACGTAAACCCTGATGTCTTGCCACCTGTCTGATTGTTCACTTACGTCAACCCTGATGTCTTGCCACCTGTCTGATTGTTCAACCCTGATGTCTTGCTTCCTGTCTGATTGTTCACTGACGTAAACCCTGATGTCTTGCCTCCTGTCTGATTGTTCACTTACGTCAACCCTGATGTCTTGCCTGCTGTCTGATTGTTCACTTACGTCAACCCTGATGTCTTGCCTCCTGTCTGATTGTTCACTTACGTCAACCCTGATGCCTTGCCTGCTGTCTGATTGTTCACTGACGTCAACCCTGATGTCTTGCCACCTGTCTGATTGTTCACTGACGTCAACCCTGATGTCTTGCCACCTGTCTGATTGTTCACTTACGTAAACCCTGATGTCTTGTCTCCTGTCGGATTGTTCACTTACGTCAACCCTGATGTCTTGCCACCTGTCTGATTGTTCACTTACGTCAACCCTGATGTCTTGTCTCCTGTCTGATTGTTCACTTACGTCAACCCTGATGTCTTGTCTCCTGTCTGATTGTTCACTTACGTCAACCCTGATGTCTTGCCTCCTGTCTGATTGTTCACTTACGTAAACCCTGATGCCTTGCCTCCTGTCTGATAGTTCACTTACGTCAACCCTGATGTCTTGTCACCTGTCTGATAGTTCACTTACGTCAACCCTGATGCCTTGCCACCTGTCTGATTGTTCAACCCTGATGTCTTGCCACCTGTCTGATTGTTCACTTACGTCAACCCTGATGTCTTGTCACCTGTCTGATTGTTCACTTACGTCAACCCTGATGTCTTGCCACCTGTCTGATTGTTCAACCCTGATGTCTTGTCACCTGTCTGATTGTTCACTTACGTCAACCCTGATGTCTTGCCACCTGTCTGATTGTTCACTTACGTCAACCCTGATGTCTTGCCACCTGTCTGATTGTTCACTTACGTCAACCCTGATGTCTTGCCTCCTGTCTGATTGTTCACTTACGTCAACCCTGATGTCTTGTCTCCTGTCTGATTGTTCACTTACGTCAACCCTGATGTCTTGCCACCTGTCTGATTGTTCACTTACGTCAACCCTGATGTCTTGTCACCTGTCTGATTGTTCACTTACGTCAACCCTGATGTCTTGCCACCTGTCTGATTGTTCACTTACGTCAACCCTGATGCCTTGCCACCTGTCTGATTGTTCAACCCTGATGTCTTGCCTCCTGTCTGATTGTTCACTTACGTCAACCCTGATGTCTTGTCACCTGTCTGATTGTTCACTTACGTAAACCCTGATGTCTTGCCTCCTGTCTGATTGTTCACTTACGTCAACCCTGATGTCTTGCTTCCTGTCTGATTGTTCACTGACGTCAACCCTGATGTCTTGCTTCCTGTCTGATTGTTCACTTACGTCAACCCTGATGTCTTGCCACCTGTCTGATTGTTCACTGACGTCAACCCTGATGTCTTGCCTCCTGTCTGATTGTTCACTGACGTAAACCCTGATTCCTTGCCACCTGTCTGATTGTTCAACCCTGATGTCTTGCCACCTGTCTGATTGTTCACTTACGTCAACCCTGATGTCTTGTCACCTGTCTGATTGTTCACTTACGTAAACCCTGATGTCTTGCCTCCTGTCTGATTGTTCACTTACGTCAACCCTGATGTCTTGTCACCTGTCTGATTGTTCACTTACGTAAACCCTGATGTCTTGCCTCCTGTCTGACTGTTCACTTACGTCAACCCTGATGTCTTGCCTCCTGTCCGATTGTTCACTTACGTCAACCCTGATGTCTTGTCTCCTGTCTGATAGTTCACTTACGTAAACCCTGATGTCTTGTCTCCTGTCTGACTGTTCACTTACGTCAACCCTGATGTCTTGCCTCCTGTCCGATTGTTCACTTACGTAAACCCTGATGTCTTGTCTCCTGTCTGACTGTTCACTTACGTCAACCCTGATGTCTTGCCTCCTCTCTGATTGTTCACTGACGTCAACCCTGATGTCTTGCCACCTGTCTGATTGTTCACTTACGTCAACCCTGATGTCTTGCCACCTGTCTGATTGTTCAACCCTGATGTCTTGTCTCCTGTCTGATTGTTCACTGACGTCAACCCTGATGTCTTGCCTCCTGTCTGATTGTTCACTTACGTCAACCCTGATGTCTTGCCACCTGTCTGATTGTTCACTTACGTCAACCCTGATGTCTTGCCTGCTGTTTGATTGTTCACTTACGTCAACCCTGATGTCTTGCCTCCTGTCTGATTGTTCACTTACGTCAACCCTGATGTCTTGCCCCCTGTCTGATTGTTCAACCCTGATGTCTTGCCTCCTGTCTGATTGTTCACTTACGTCAACCCTGATGCCTTGCCACCTGTCTGATTGTTCAACCCTGATGTCTTGCCACCTGTCTGATTGTTCACTTACGTCAACCCTGATGTCTTGCCTCCTGTCTGATAGTTCACTTACGTCAACCCTGATGTCTTGCCTCCTGTCTGATAGTTCACTTACGTCAACCCTGATGTCTTGTCTCCTGTCTGATTGTTCACTTACGTAAACCCTGATGTCTTGCCACCTGTCTGATAGTTCACTTACGTCAACCCTGATGCCTTGCCACCTGTCTGATTGTTCAACCCTGATGTCTTGCCTCCTGTCTGATTGTTCACTTACGTCAACCCTGATGTCTTGCCTCCTGTCTGATAGTTCACTTACGTCAACCCTGATGTCTTGCCTCCTGTCTGATAGTTCACTTACGTCAACCCTGATGTCTTGCCTCCTGTCTGATAGTTCACTTACGTCAACCCTGATGTCTTGTCTCCTGTCTGATTGTTCACTTACGTCAACCCTGATGTCTTGCCTCCTGTCTGATAGTTCACTTACGTCAACCCTGATGTCTTGTCTCCTGTCTGATTGTTCACTTACGTCAACCCTGATGTCTTGCCACCTGTCTGATAGTTCACTTACGTCAACCCTGATGTCTTGCCTCCTGTCTGATTGTTCACTTACGTCAACCCTGATGTCTTGTCTCCTGTCTGATTGTTCACTTACGTCAACCCTGATGTCTTGCCACCTGTCTGATTGTTCACTTACGTCAACCCTGATGTCTTGCCTCCTGTCTGATTGTTCACTGACGTCAACCCTGATGCCTTGCCACCTGTCTGATTGTTCACTTACGTCAACCCTGATGTCTTGTCTCCTGTCTGATAGTTCACTTACGTCAACCCTGATGTCTTGTCTCCTGTCTGATAGTTCACTTACGTCAACCCTGATGTCTTGCCTCCTGTCTGATTGTTCACTTACGTAAACCCTGATGTCTTGCCTCCTGTCTGATTGTTCACTTACGTCAACCCTGATGTCTTGCCACCTGTCTGATTGTTCACTTACGTCAACCCTGATGTCTTGTCTCCTGTCTGATTGTTCACTTACGTCAACCCTGATGTCTT
>NC_090246.1:103012552-103077552 GCF_037325665.1 Littorina saxatilis | reverse complement strand
CTCCACAACACGAAGATGTTCATCCTGTAGCTAGTAACTTTAGCTACCCGCCAATGTATATTTAAGCACACAGAAATCACATGATGAATAAGAAAATCCTGTTTATATCCAGAGCAATGGGAGACACGTCTTGGCACTTCAGGAGAGGCTGAGTCCAGGGCTCAGAGAGAGAGAGAGAGAGAGAGACAGAGACAGAGAGAGAGAGACAGAGACAGAGAGAGAGACAGAGACAGAGACAGAAACAGAGAGAGAGAGACAGAGACAGAGAGAGAGAGGTTGTAGTCCACAAAGGCCTGAACGACGGTCACTCAGTGACAAAACGTCATCAGGATCTGCAGCCGCGTACTGAGGTGACCTCATATAGCTACTAGACTATCTTAGAAAGATGTGTGTGTGTGTGTGTGTGTGTGTGTGTGTGTGTGTGTGTGTGTGTGTGTGTGTGTGTGTGTGTGTGTGTGTGTGTGTGTGTGTGTGAGTGAGTGAGAGAGAGTGTTAGTGTAGTTGATGTCATTGGGTTTTGTCTGTGTGTGTGTTTTGCGGCGTGCATTTTTCTCTTCTCTGTCGCCGTGACTGAAAGACTGAAGCTATATTTTTTTTCACACAGAGTACGAACTTAGGCCCACATAAGCCATACTTTTTGATAACTATCCATCACTCCGTTCATCCAACCATACATCCTCAATAGGCTAAAAGAAACTCGAAACCAAAAATGTGGCAAAAAAACAAACCGCTTCACATACATTTCCTACACCTGCGGACCATAACTTAATTCTTCGCTGGACGCCGAGTTATTCCCCGTTGAGACGTTGAGCTGAGTGTCCATGGTTGGACGTGTCGGGGGTATGGTCAGCGTTGAGTGATTTGGTGGTGTCTTTTGGTGTAGGGGAGATTCAGCCATCGAATCAGGTCTCTTGCAAATGCCAACGAGTTCCACTGGTGTCAGGGGAGGGCGAAAAAGTAGGAAGTAGAGTGAAACCCCCCCTTCTTCTGCGTTCGTGGGCTGAAACTCCCTCGTACACTCGTTTTTTGCACGAGTGGAATTTTACGTGTATGACCGTTTTTACCCCGCCATTTAGGCAGCCATACGCCGCTTTCGGAGGAAGCATGCTGGGTATTTTCGTGTTTCTATAACCCACCGAACTCTGACATGGATGATTACAGGATCTTTTCCGTGCGCACTTGGTCTTGTGTTTGCGTGTACACACGAAGGGGGTCACTAGCAGGTCCGTCTGCACATAAGTTGACCTGGAAGATCGGAAAAATCTCCACTCTTAACCCACCAGGCGGCAGCGACCGGGATTCGAACTCACGATCTCCCGACTGATTAGGAGGCCGACGTCTTAACACCACGCCACTGTGCCCCGCGTCCCTGGAGGTCTTAACAGGTGGTTCCGCTGTAGCAGAGGGAAAGGCATGCACCATAAACCTGACCCGTTATATGCCGCTCAGCAATATGCCGCTCAGTTTAGTATCGCCGCAGCGCATCACCTACAAGGAACTTAGTCGATAAATATCGACAGGGGGCCGACAAATGGTTTAAATGGGAAATGTGTGTATATGGGTGTGGGTTTGAAACAAACAAACAAACCAACCCATGTGAACCCCGGGCCGCAGGCCTTCGATGTAGTGATTGAAAAAAAAGGATGTTCTCAAATGGTTCAATTCTCATTTGGTCTGATTCTCAAATGGTACCGGTATACTCCCCCCCCCCCTGGCCGCAGGCCTAGGAGTAAAATTTTATAGACACTGACCTTCTTCCCAGGGGTCATTGACCCAGTTTTAGCTATGAGAGGTGGTTCGCCCAGAGGCTGTAGAGTATACTGGGGCGGTCTCTTTGATGTCTTGAGAGGAAACTTGGCCAGGGTAGTACATGCACCAGAACTGGTGGACACCAAGGACAAACATGAAATCGAAGCAGTTTGCTTTCAGAGGGAACGGTCGTCAGCAACTCAAACTTCTCTGTTTTCTTTTTTTTTTAAATCTGACTTTCTTTGTGGCCCCCTGACTCCGCCCCCCTCCCTCTGTAAGGACCCCCCTCCACAAGGACCGATTTTTGTCAACATTTTAAAGGTCGCTAGAGAGGGGTTCCACTGTATGACCTAACCGCTACTGGCAGACGGCCTCAATCTTCACGCGCAAAGACGAGATTAATAGGTGCTCGGTTTTGGTATTTTGAATTACATTACATTAAACCTTTGTTGGGTTTCATGGTCATGGCAACAGCCATAATAATATTACATGATGTATAATATCATATTTCAGCATATGTGAATTACATGTCATCATACTAAACTGTCATACATTTTTATTCCTACATTATTCTGATTGATCACAACCAAACCTACTATCATTGGACACATCCAAATGCAAGCGCCTGTTCTTGACAATTTAGATCAGTGCAATTTCCTGGGTCGGGCTTTGCCACAGACACTCACGGTTTGGCCTGTAGGTAAAATGTACAATGTATTTTCTGATTTGTGCACAAAAGCTTTTTTTCTTTTTTCTTTTTTTTAACATAACAATGTTTAATGTCACTGTATGTTTAAAAGACCATGGTCATATTTGTAAAAAAAATGTTAAATTAGAAAATAAATAACATTTTGGTTCATGATTTTTCCTACACCTGTGCTAAAAATAAGAAATAAAAATGTCGGGTATATAAGTCACTCAAATACAGCTAGGTATGAATGGCTCGGTTTGAGTTTGTTGCAGTTGACCCTGCACAAAGCGACATATCATGTTTTTGTTGAACAATTTTGACGTCACCCCTCCCATAGGGTGACGTATTTCACAACTTCCTGTGTTACACAAACTCTGTGATGACCAATTTTGACGTCACCCCTCCCATAGGGTGACGGATTTCACAACTTTCTACAGATGAACAATTTTGACGTCACCCCTCCCATAGGGTGACGGATGTCACAACTTCCTGTGTACACAAACTGATGACGTATTTCACAACAAAATGGCGCTGCCCATGGTCAACCTCGAAACTATCCGTATAGAATGGGGGCGTCCTCGCCCCCATAAAAACTATACATACATATATGAACTCTCCCAAAACTGACGAAAAAGTTGCAACGTTGATGTATTTATGCTGTTCAATGCAATTTATCCAACAAACGAACTGTGTATCTTTTGTGATACTGAATGGTCTGTAAACACACACATTCTGCAAACACTGACTGACCTAAAACAAAACGGTCAGTCGTGAACAGGCCGTGTGCGTGTGTGTCAGAGTCACGGTGTGCGGTGTATGGTGTGCGCCGCCGCCGTGCGTGTGCGTGTGCGTCAGTGCGCACGGTTCGCGCGACATGTGTGTGCCAGTGTGTGTGTGTGTGTGTGTGGGTGTGTGCCGTGTTTGTGTGCGCGCGTGCGTGTGTGTGTGTGTGCATGTGTGTGGGTGTGTCTGTCTGTGTCTGTGCGGCGTGTGCCTGTGTGTGTGTGTGTGTGTCAGTGTGCGTGCGTGCGTGCGTGCCTGCGTGCGTGTGAGTGTATGTGTATGTGTGCCTTCTCGGCGGCTCATTTTTTCATGCATGAACGTCAGAAAGTGATCTGCACGTCAGCCCTTTTAAGTAACACAATGTGAAGCGGAGCAGAGTACCACCTTTACAAAAGCGCAGTGGATAAAACAAGTCGGTAACCTGTCAGTCACAAGCACTGCGGCAAAGGATGCATGAAGTTCGTGCATGCGTGCCTACACCTGTACACGTCGTCAATGTCCAATTAAAATCTCACTAAAGTTCATACTCGTCTGCCTCTACACGTTGGCGAAATTCAATTAAAGTCTCACTAAAGCCAAGGAAGGTTGTTCATGCCAATCAAAAATGGTTCTCGTCGAACAGCATACAATTTTAGCAGTGATTTTTTTCGGGGGTGGCCGCCAGTTCAAAGTGGTTGTGGCGTTGACGAAGAAAAGAAAAAAAAAGTTTCGCTTGCATCTTTTGTAATTTATTGTGTAGGTTTTTCTGTTGTTGTTGTTATTGTTGGTGGTGGTGGTGGTGATGGTAGCGGTGTTTTTGTTGTTGGCGGTAGTGTGTCAGTGTGTGTGTTTGTGAATGTGTGTGTGTGTGTATGCGAGTGTGTGCGCGCGAGCGTGTGTCACTGTGTGTGCTATGGTGTGTGTGTGTGTGTGTGTGTGCGTTTCTTAAGTCAGTATGAATATTTGTAAAATGATGCACTTATGCTAGAAGTTCATGATGCACTTTGGAAAAAAATATCAAAACAACTTTTGTCTCCAATATTATATACGATACCGATACATGCAAAGCTTAGCGGTGACATTAAAAGTAATTTTCTGCCGCTGATATAACGATTGAAGTCACCGAGACAAACTTTGTTCTTTAAATTCTCCTTCAGCTCCTAAGAGAAATGCAGAAAAGGGTAGAGAATGTATACGTGACGCCATTATTCGCAGTATGACGTATTCTCGAACTTAGTTTGACCTCAGAGAGGTTCAAGTAGTGACGTCTTGACTTGTTTGTTCGGTGTCGTTTGTCATTAAATTCCAGAAGTATTTACTCAGTATGCCACAGCATGAATTATGTTGTCGACCTCAACATGGTTGACGTTCGCTACGAGGTCATCAGAATGGAACTGCTACCTAGATACCGGCCGTCAAACATTTCTAATGCCCCCTGACACACACTCAACTCGATGACCCCTTTTGTGCTGACGTCAATCCTAGCGAACTTTGAACACGTTTGTGTCACCGATAAGCACTGCAGTAGACAGAACGAAAATCTGCCTACTTTGCTTTTAAGCCAGTCCCCCCCCCCCCCACCCCCACCCCCACCCCCACCACACCGCCCCCTCTCGATTTTCAAAGCACTTATTTTAAAATCATGAGCTGAGATAAAAACAGAGCATAGTTATAATGGTTTATTTGGACTTCTTGTTGGGTGCCAAACACGCGGACCATACCATATCTGCTCGCACACAATTATACTCTTCATGGTACCTTTCTGTTATTTTCACATAAGCTTACCATGCAGATTCCTTTTTTGAACACTGATCATGGATATCATTATTATATCAGTGGTGTCGAAGGGTTAATGGGGAATAATCAATTTGACTTGACTTGTTGAATGTCGATGATTGTCGCCCTTTGACCAATGTTTCCAACAATGGAAGTTCGTGGTCCACCCCTCTCTCTCTCTTTAACTCAGTTTCTCTATGGTTTTTAATATGCTTTTTCAAGTTTTGGTATTTTAACCCCCCAAAATATGTAAAATATTCCCCAATATTTCACACACATACACACTTTTCTCTCTTTCTCCCTCTCACACTGACACGTGACTTACACACACACGCACCGCACACACACACACACACACACACACCCACACACACACATGCACACACACACACACACACACACACACACACACACACACACACCCACACACACACACACACACACACACACACACACACACACACACACATATTGAATGCGCGCACACACTCTCTTACGCACAGTTGATACAGCATTAAAACACACGTACTTTATTCCTGACTATTGTGAATGGATGTCAATTCCACGAGTCAGTTGTCTAAGTTCAATTCACATTACAATCAGACAAACTGTCAACAACAACAATCTGCCCCTTCGGGAGTCGAGTCCACTTTTGCTAATAAAAAAAACCAAGCTTAAAGCCACCCCACAACATTCCTTTCGGTTGAAAATGGTTTCCAGCTATACTACCCGTCATACAAACAAACAAAACAAAAACCAGGAAGATATGTTTAAGTGTAGATCTTTGTGATGAGACAAGCCGGGTTTTTCCGTGTAACATGCCCCTAATGGCTTTGCCGTGAGGGCGTAAAACTTACATTTTCTTCCTCTTGTGATGAGACAGTTTATTGTACAACCAGTAATTGACTGGAAAGGCCATCTATTCCCCTACTATATTTAAAATACAACAACACCAGATTGAAACCAACCGTTAACGCACACACACCCCAAAGTCAAATTCACAAAAGCAAGGTTCCCGCGTTAAAATCGACACAAAATCAGAACAGCTAAAGTTGTGTATATCATTGGAAAGAACAATAAAAATGTGTATTCAAAACAGTCATTTTTCTTCACCTATCTTCTCCAACAATGAAGTTATGGCATACTTGTGTCATTCCTCTCAGAAGTCATCATCGGCTGATTTTGAAGCCGTTTTAGCGGGTAATGAGACAAAAAAACAATATATTTCACAAACTCCTCAACGCAGGGCTCCATTGTCCAGACACTACCTCATATAAAATAAATCTGTTTGCTGAATATTGTTGGGGAATGGATGGACTTTCTAGTCATAAAACTGGTGTGGTTTTTTTATGTTGATTTTAACAACAAACAGCCTCATTACAAAGATCTGCACTTTGTTTGGCTCGGTTTTTTTATGACGGGTAGTATAAGACATGTATATATGATGACGGCTGTGAACCCTAGATGATGGTAGACAAGAATGAGTCACGATATTGTTTTTGTCTTCAAATGTTAAAAAGACGAAACAAAAGACGAAACAAAAGACGGATTCAATGGTGGCATGGACAACACTAAAACTAATTCAGTCCTCAAACATGGAATGTGTATCATAACCTACAAGTACGATTTTAAAGTCAGATGGTTGCAAATTATGTCACTCTTCTTACATCTATTCGTTTGTTTGTTTGTTTGTTTGTTTGTTTGTTTGTTTGTTTGTTTGTTTGTTTGTTTGTTTGTTTGTTTGTTTGTTTGTTTGTTTGTTTGTTTGTTTGTTTGTTTGCTTGTTTTTTTCTTTCTTTCTTTCTGTCTGTCTGTGTTGGCATATCAGTTATCTTGTTGGTGTTTGTTGAAAGATGTAGACAGATGTAATCAGCTCATCTCGGTTGACGAGCTATTTCTTTGCATGCAGTTTTCTCCCTTGCAACGTATCTGCTTCACATATGGGACCAAAATGGAATGTTTAATCCAATGCAACGCTCCGCATTCACAAGAACTTCAGTCGACCAATCGGTCTTTCAAGTGGACCATGGAGATACACAACAGACCAGTAGTCATGACAATGGAGATACACCACAGACCGGTAGTTATGACAATGGAGATACACCACAGACCGGTAGTCATGACAATGGAGATACACGACGGGCGCAGTGGCGTGGTGGTAAGACGTCGGCCTCCTAATCGGGAGGTCATGAGTTCGAATCCCGGTCGCTGCCGCCTGGTGGGTTAAGAGTGGAGATTTTTCCGATCTCCCAGGTCAACTTATGTACAGACCTGCTAGTGACTTCACCCCCTTCGTGTGTACACGCAAGCACAAGACCAAGTGCGCACGGAAAAGATCCTGTAATCCATGTCAGAGTTCGGTGGGTTATGGAAACACGAAAATACCCAGCATGCCTACTCAACGAAAGCGGAGTGAGCTGACTATGCTCTCAGAGTATAGTGTGGGGAACCCAAATGGGCAGACGAGCTCACACGTAACCAGAAACATTCTGGAACGCTGAAGAAGAAGAAAAGAAGGAGATACACAACAGACCAGTAGTTATGACAATGGAGATACACAACAGACCAGTAGTCATGACAATGGAGATACACCACAGACCAGTAGTCATGACAATGGAGATACACCACAGACCAGTAGTCATGACAATGGAGATACACCACAGACCGGTAGTCATGACAATGGAGATACACCACAGACCGGTAGTTATGACAATGGAGATACACCACAGACCGGTAGTCATGACAATGGAGATACACCACAGACCGGTAGTCATGACAATGGAGATACACAACAGACCGGTAGTCATGACAATGGAGATACACCACAGACCGGTAGTCATGACAATGGAGATACACAACAGACCGGTAGTCATGACAATGGAGATACACAACAGACCGGTAGTCATGACAATGGAGATACACAACAGACCGGTAGTCATGACAATGGAGATACACCACAGACCAGTAGTCATGACAATGGAGATACACCACAGACCAGTAGTCATGACAATGGAGATACACCACAGACCGGTAGTCATGACAATGGAGATACACCACAGACCGGTAGTCATGACAATGGAGATACACAACAGACCGGTAGTCATGACAATGGAGATACACAACAGACCGGTGGTCATGACAAAATGAGCACTCCGCAACGCTCCGCATTCACAAGAACTTCAGTCGACCAATCGGTCTTTCAAGTGGACCATGGAGATACACAACAGACCAGTAGTCATGACAATGGAGATACACCACACACCGGTAGTCATGACAATGGAGATACACAACAGACCAGTAGTCATGACAATGGAGATACACAACAGACCGGTAGTCATGACAATGTAGATACACCACAGACCAGTAGTTATGACAATGGAGATACACCACAGACCGGTAGTCATGACAATGGAGATACACAACAGACCGGTAGTCATGACAATGGAGATACACAACAGACCGGTAGTCATGACAATGGAGATACACAACAGACCGGTAGTCATGACAATGGAGATACACCACAGACCGGTAGTCATGACAATGGAGATACACCACAGACCGGTAGTCATGACAATGTAGATACACCAATTTTCAGATTTTTAATGACCAAAGTCATTAATTAATTTTTAAGCCACCAAGCTGAAATGCAATACCGAACCCCGGGCTTCGTCGAAGATTACTTGACCAAAATTTCAACCAATTTGGTTGAAAAATGAGGGCGTGACAGTGCCGCCTCAACTTTCACGAAAAGCCGGATATGACGTCATCAAAGACATTTATCAAAAAAATGAAAAAAACGTTCGGGGATTTCATACCCAGGAACTCTCATGTCAAATTTCATAAAGATCGGTCCAGTAGTTTAGTCTGAATCGCTCTACACACACACACACACAGACACACAGACACACACACACACGCACATACACCACGACCCTCGTTTCGATTCCCCCTCGATGTTAAAATATTTAGTCAAAACTTGACTAAATATAACAAGTCGCGTTAGGCGAAAATACAACATTTAGTCAAGTAGCTGTCGAACTCACAGAATGAAACTGAACGCAATGCAATTTTTCAGCAAGACCGTATACTCATAGCATCGTCAGTCCACCGTTCAGGCAGTGAAATTGACAAGAAGAGCGGTTTAGTAGTTGCGCTGAGAAGGATAGCACGCTTTTCTATACCTCTCTTCGTTTTAACTTCCTGAGCGTGTTTTTAATCCAAACATATCATATCTATATGTTTTTGGAATCAGGAACCGACAAGGAATAAGATGAAAGTGTTTTTAAATTGATTTGAAAAATTAAATTTTGATAATAATTTTTATATTTTTAATTTTCAGAGCTTGTTTTTAATTCAAATATAACATATTTATATGTTTTTGGAATCAGAAAATAATGGAGAATAAGATAAACGTAAATTTGGATCGTTTTATAATTTTTTATTTTTTTTTACAATTTTCAGATTTTTAATGACCAAAGTCATTAATTAATTTTTAAGCCATCACGCTGAAATGCAATACCGAAGTCCGGGCTTCGTCGAAGACTACTTGACCAAAATTTCAACCAATTTGGTTGAAAAATGAGAGCGTGACAGTGCCGCCTCAACTTTCACGAAAAGGCGGATATGACGTCATCAAAGACATTTATCGAAAAAATGAGAAAAACGTTCGGGGATATCAATCCCAGGAACTCTCATGTAAAATTTCATAAAGATCGGCCCAGTAGTTTGGTCTGAATCGCTCTACACGCACGCACGCACGCACGCACGCACGCACGCACACACACACACACACACACACACACACACACACATACACCACGACCCTCGTTTCGATTCCCCCTCGATGTTAAAATATTTAGTCAAAACTTGACTAAATATAAAAAGCACGGACCACAAACACATGACGTCGAGTGAAAGCGACTTGGTGCACCGCATCCACACGCACGACTGAAATCACTCGGCTGAAAAATAGCACAGATAAAGTGTGTACATTTCTCATTATTACTTGAACTGTCCAGGGCCGGACTACCGGGGGGGTTATGGGGGTTGCGCAACCCCCCCCCTAGCCTAAACATGTACCTTACTTATTTAATTTTTTTTTTTATTATTGCTTATTTTATGCCGTTTTATGCAAGGAGCGACCATTTTCTTATCTCAGAATATGACCTACCCGTCAGCTTCAGGGGGCTTCGCCCCCTGACCCCCACAACGAGGGGGGGGTTCTAGGGTTTCCGGACCCCCCCAGCCAAAAAATAAAAATATTGAATGAGGTATGCATTTCTTTATTTTACATTGAGTTTCAATTTTTGGGGTATTAATCAGTGACAAAATCTGCTGCCTGAAACTGGTAATGATCATCCTCAGAATGCACCAGATTGCACCATTTTGCATCCTTTTTTCAAAATTTTCCGGGGGGGCATGCCCCCGGACCCCCCTAGCAAGCTAGGCGCTTCGCGCCGTCGGCTCGGCGCTTTGCGCCTTCACACCCATATCTTCACAATATACTTTTGAAAAAACCCAGTCATAAAATGAACTGATCCGCCCCTGCCGCCAGGGGGGACATCCCCCTGGGCCACCACTGGCAACCCCCCCCCTCCTCTTCGCCTAGTCCGGCCCTGCTGTCGGCACTGTTTCGACTTATTATTGTCGAAAGTGAACGGGCAGTGAGGCTAATGCGGGAAGATAAAGCATCATCTACTAGAGGAAATCTCGTGGATCTGCCTGTTCTGCACTGATGAACAAAGCTAGGACGCAGACCACGATGGTAATTACAAACTATTTACACCCACGAAGAAGCAACACAGAACTGGCCTTTCAACGTTTATAATCCGGCCTTGTAACATGTTATTTTGTTTGGTGCTCCGTTTACTGGCCTTTCAAAGTTTATAATCCGGCCTTGTAACATGTTATTTTGTTTGGTGCTCTGTTTACTGGCCTTTCAAAGTTTATAATCCGGCCTTGTAACATGTTATTTTGTTTGGTGCTCCGTTTACTGGCCTTTCAACGTTTATAATCCGGCCTTGTAACATGTTATTTTGTTTGGTGCTCCGTTTACTGGCCTTTCAACGTTTATAATCCGGCCTTGTAACATGTTATTTTGTTTGGTGCTCCGTTTACTGGCCTTTCAAAGTTTATAATCCGGCCTTGTAACATGTTATTTTGTTTGGTGCTCCGTTTACTGGCCTTTCAAAGTTTATAATCCGGCCTTGTAACATGTTATTTTGTTTGGTGCTCCGTTTACTGGCCTTTCAACGTTTATAATCCGGCCTTGTAACATGTTATTTTGTTTGGTGCTCTGTTTACTGGCCTTTCAAAGTTTATAATCCGGCCTTGTAACATGTTATTTTGTTTGGTGCTCTGTTTACTGGCCTAAGACTCCTTGCTAAAGAGGTATCGACGTCACGTTTTCGAAGGTTATCAAAGCAACATCGAAAGCCAAACATCACAGGAAAACGTATTGTGAACTCTGTCTGTGACTACTCAAGGTGAATGTGCTGCCTTGAATTATATACGACGCTGATGGAGAGTTCTTTGGCGTGGACTGTGGCTACTTTTTGCCTGGACTGAGGCTACTCTTTGGCTGGACTGGGGCTACTCCTTCGCATGGACTGGGGTTACTCCTTTGGCTGGACTGGGGTTACTCCTTCGCATGGACTGGGGTTTCTCTTTTGGCTGGACTGGGGCTACTCTTTCTCCTGGACTGGGGCAGGGGAGCTGCCTTGACTGGTCTTCCTCTTGGAGCTGAAGAGGCCGGCGAGCACAGAGGCCGCCACGCCGCCTGGCTTGGCCTCGGAGGCCGGGTTAGGCGAGAGAGGGGAGCGGGGTTGGGCCTTGGGCGATGGCATTGCCCCCTTGCTCAAACCTCTGGTGAGTATGTGGATGCCGCGTAGCTTGGACCACTTCTTGCCACCAAACAGGGCTGGTGGACAAAACAGAGCAGAGCAAAGTCATTCTTTGTACTGCTTGAAGAGTAAAGCTATTGATACAAAGCTACATCCAGAGGGCCTTGTGTACAACAAATAACAACAACAAACAGAACGCACATCTTTCCGATTAAGATAATGTGGTTCAATTTATACATAGTTGCCTTTTTCACCATTACAAAATGCATACCAAATAAAACATCACTAACTTTCAAAACAATCTTAATTTCTAAAGTACGAAAAATAAATTCTTCAATAAACTTCCAGAATTTGTATACAACCGGGCATTCAAAAAAGAAGTGTTCAATGAAATCAGTTACATCACAACAGTAATTACATTTATTAGTTTCCGTTACTTTCATTTTACACAGGATATTGTTGGTCGGATAAATGTTGTTCATAATTTTCCAGTGTAAAACTCGTAATCTAGTCTCTTGTGTTGACTGATAGGCAACTATCCAAGATCGTTCATCAATTTCTACATTAAACTTTCTCTTCCAAAATCCTCCGGAACATGGTACATCTGTTTTCATATCAATAATCTCTTTCCTATATTCTCTGGCACTTAACACATTTTTGCCGTTAAACAGTGGTAAGGTAATACAAACATCATCAGTCATATTTACAACATTTTTCCTCATAAATAATGACACAGCAGCTTTTACAACATTATATTCAAGAATTCGGTTTGGCGAATATCCAATCAAATCACATATATCTTGATATGATAATATGTCTCCCGAACGTACAATGTCAGTTAATACCAATACACCTCGTTGTATCCAACTTTTAAAAAATAAAACTTTGCCACTATAGGTTATGCATGCATTATTCCATAATAAAGTCGGCCCGACTGTCCCACGATCGTAGTGGTTATTATCCAGCCAATATTTTAATACTGCTTTCCAAAAGTGTGATTTCACTAGAACAGCTTGGTAATGATCATAATTCATTTGAGTGCTTGACCTTTAAAACTGGATGTCACAGACCTTAGCATACAATACAGATTCTGCCTGCGATCTGCCCTTGCGCTGCCATTGGCTTAATTACATACGCTTGTTGGATTCATCCCAAAGGGACAGTGGCCCCGCCCCCGCCCCGACTCTCTCTCTCTCTCTCTCTCTCTCTCTCTCTCTCTCGCTTTGTTCACCGGGCTCCGCACGAGCTCTGTCAGATCATCTCTTTCTCTCTACGACACACACACACACACATACACACACACACACACACACACACACACACACACATACACACACACACACACCACATTCACTCCTTACTTTTCCATTACATACTCTCTTCTTACCTAATTTCTTGATGGCTGGTGGTGGTTTAGGTCGAGGTGGAGTCGGAGGCTTGGGCTTGACAGCCATCTTCCTGAAGGAAGGCGTCTTGTGCTCGGCGTAAATGTCGAACAGTTTGGGCAGAGTGTCCCGCACAGAGCTTGGTCTGGTCACGCTTCTTGCCGGCGGGTAGACGATACTCGTAGGCTGATCCATGGTGAACGTCGTGATATTGGGAATGGAGGTCGAACGCTTCCACTGAGGCAACACATCTCTTTGGTCTCCGTCTCCCGTGATGACAGTGTCGTTCAAGGCCCTGCCATGCTCTCGCGACGTTGTTTTGGGAGGCAGGTAAAGGCCATTTTGCATGGGGAGAGCCTGATAAGAGATCTTACACGCTCCATTGGATGAGTGATAGGGGTCGTTGTTCATGCGAGTTCGCTCGTGAGAGGTTTTACACTCTCTGCGTGCGATGTGCGGTGTGGGAGTCCGACCATGTGCGTCGGTCATGAAGGTGTGAGACAGGGACACTTTGGCCGACTGGTGCCGCGCGTGCTGAGGGAGATAGTTTAGACCTCGCTGGAAGGACCCGTGCTGTTGAGGGAAGACGTGGACAGAGCGGCCGTTCTGCACGGGGTAGGCTGGAGCACATTGTCGCGCCTCGTTCAGCTGTGGTTGGTTCCAGCCCCGTTCCTCTGTTCTGTGTGATACAGGGGGGCCTTTAGCTGACTGGCACAATCTGTGTGATACAGGGGGGCCTTTAGCTGACTGGCACAATCTGCGGTAGGGCTGCTTGTTGCCATCTCTTCTGTCTGTTGGCGTGAGCACGGCAGTTTTGGGGGCACAGTGTCTGACTTTGCTGTGAGGAACAGTGTTCTCAGCTTGTGTGTCCTTTCTGAAGAGCTTATCGGCTGCTAGGGAAGATTGGTTCAGTTTGTGGTGCAGCATATCGCTTACGGCGTGCGAAATAGCTGTGTTGGGTGAAAAGGATACCTTGGCGGGATGACACGCCTTTGCTTTGGGCGTGGAGAAGGAGACTTGGGCAGAACGGGGTGACTTCGCTGTTGGGGCCAAGGGTAAAATGTGGGCAGAATGCGATGACTTGTCTTTTGGACGCGAAAAAGATACGTGGACAGAGTGGGGTGACTTCTCTGTCGCGGGCAAGAAGGATATTTGAACAGAGTGGGGTGAGCCTGCTGTTGGAGGCGAGAAGGACACTTGGATAGAATGCGACGACTTGAAGTGCGGGACTGTCTCTGATGCCCATTTATCAGTTCGCATCATCGAGGGAGACATTTGAACAGGCTCCTCCTCTGCGGGGCGTTCCAGATGGTCGTCGGTGTGTGTCGGATCGTTGTCGGTGTGTGTCGGGTCGTTGTTGTCGTTGTGTACCTGGTCGTTGTCGTTGGGCTCCAGGTTCTTCGCAGCTTGCTCGTCATCCTGCTGGGTCATGGCGCCATGCTTCGCAGAATGGCACGCTCTGAGATGCTTCGCTTTGCTCGCATCCCCTTCATCCCAACTCTGCAGAGTGCTGTTCACAACAGGTTTGTCGATGCTGACAGGGACAGTGCGTGCTTTGGTAGGAGAGCGAACTTTACGGTCTCGCATACTGCTAAGGCCTCCTTCTTCAGTTTTCAGCAGCACGGGGGCACGTTCGCGTGAATGACTCGCTTTTCGTCGTGGAGATTTGTTCACTGACAGTTTACCGTCTTTTGGGAATTCATCAGCTACTTTGGCAGAGTGGGTTGCAGTTTGGCTTTGCGCATTGTTCAACTCTTGTTGGTTCTTATTGAGTAATGTAGGAGACACTTGCGGTGACTGATCCGCTTCAGAAATCCTTTTGTCAGAATGGCACATGTTTTTGTGTTGCTGATCACTATCCTCTTTTTTATTCAATGAACGCACCGCAGGAGACGCATCCGTCGAGCGGTCTGCTTTGGGGTGTCTCACATCGTTCAAATCCAAGTTGCTTAAAGTTCCAAGGGGCACAGTAGGTAGCTGGTCAGAATGACTTGGGTCACGGTGTTGAATAGCACCGCTCAGACCTCCTTCGTTCGCTCCATTAACTCCACGAGACGGTTGCCCCGGGTGGCATGCCTTCTGCTGCGATAAATCGTTCAAACTCGCATTGGTACTTTTCTGGGGTACGGCAGACGTCTTTGGTTTTGAAATATCTTCCGAACTCCCCTTGCTTTTTGTACTGCGTCTAGGAGACGCCTTCTGCTGTTGTAACTCGCCCGAACTTCCTTTGGTCCTTCTCTGAGGCACACGACACGCCTCCGTCGATGGTCGAGCATCGGGACTTTGGGCGGCCTGCCTCTTTCTGGCTGGGTCAGGTATGGAGCATTTTGCTGGTTCGTCGAAAACATCCGGGTACAATTCCAGATCGCCGCTTGTCGTCCGCCTAGGAGATTGCGCAGATCCAGCGTGATTCAGCACATGATGGCCTTCAGTTGAGGTGACGCGTGTGGCAGGCGTCGCTGAGGTGGTTTTGGGTCTGCTGACGACACCGGGGCTGTCTGGGACCGTCTGAGGCTGTGATATGAACGGGATCGTTCTCAAAATATTTTGGATCTTGGTCACGTTGATGACGTTGTTAATCGTCTTACCGGCGTTATTGAAATGACTGATGATGACACGCAAACAGTTGTAGTGGCCCAGCATGGCTGCTCGCATCGCTGGCGTCACGCCTTCCTTGTCCGGAACCTCCACGTTCAGCTCGTGTTTAGTAAGCTCTTTCAGCAGCTCCTTCACGATCTCGACCTTGTCCAGGTCCACGGCGATCCACAAGGCCGTGTGGCCGGTCGTGTTCTTGTTGTTGATGTTGAGGTCCACGTCGGCGTGTCGCAGCAGCAGGAGGAAGTCTGGGTAGGGAGACACAGTGCACGCCCACATCAAGGCGTTCCGCTCCCGGGAGTCTTCCGTGCTGACCAGTGCACCGGACCTGAGGAGGAGGCGGAGGATGTTGGCTCGCACCCTGGGGTCCTCCAGAAACAGGGCACGGATGAGTGGTGTCTGACCAGCCTCGTCCTGACAGTTGACGTCAGCCCCCATCTGCAGCAGGAGTTTTGTCTGTGTATAACGTGCTGAGGACACGGCTTTCAACAGCGCTTGGTCTGCCATGGTTCCTTGTCTGTCTTTCTTACTTCACATAGAATGATGTTTCTATCAGCACCACAGCCAGCACCACAAACGGATAGCACAGTTAGTATTAGAGAAAGACTGGAGTCTGTATCACAGAAAGATTATGCAGTCTGAATCACAGAAAGATTGCAGTCTGTATCACAGAAAGATTATGCAGTCTAAATCACAGAAAGATTGCAGTCTGTATCACAGAAAGATTATGCAGTCTGAATCACAGAAAGATTGCAGTCTGTATCACAAAAAGATTGCAGTCAGTATCACAGAAAAATGTCAGTCTGAATCACAGAAAGATTGCAGTCAGTATCACATAAAGGATTCGCAGTCAGCATCACAGACATATTGCAGTCAGTATCACATAAAAAATTCGCAGTCAGCATCAAAGAAAAACGGTTGTAGTCGTCAGCACCACAGAAGAATGGCAAAGCCAGGATCACAGAAAGACGGTAATCAGTGTGTTTTTTCACCACTTCCAGAAAGACTGCTACTGCCAGTTATGAAGAAAAAAAATGTAAGATCTGAATAATCCGAAAGTCGTGTTTTCACACAGGACCGTGATAATGAACATTGTCCTGCGCAGGTTCCGCCAATCGAAAAGTTGTACAGAACCGCTTCATCGTTTAGCCTGTCATTCAACTGCCGAACAAACCACCATCGTTGACACTTTTTATTTCTTGAAGAATTGTAGCATCACACTGTTGAACTACAAATGCACAGTTTACACCTCCGAAAGGTTTTCCCGTAAATAATGTCTCTGAAACTTGACAGAGTCCCACAAAATTCTCCTACGCACAATAGCATTTTCTTGCTCATTTGAAGGCAGAATCCAACGGCTAATCCACCCCAGCTTTATAAACCTGCGTTTAGAAGTAGGCTAAAGACACTTTCTGCGTGAAGATGACTGTTAGTGTTGACACCCTTGGAACCAGGATCGTTGTATCATAGGGAGGGATTAAGAAAGACTCCAATAGCTGTTAAAGACCGGACCGTTAACGCCATAGACACCAAAGCCCTGTGACCTGCTCTACCTACCTGGCCAGCAAACCAAGACGAGTCTTTGACTCTGGACAATGGCAGATGAGACTGAATGGCAACAATCAAGCACCCTTAGAGATTCGCAAAAGGCACCATATGGGTCTTCGTTGCAGCTGAGTATAATATTCATCGATCATAGTTGTGAGACTTCAGCCCGACTTGTCATGCCTATTTCTTCAAAGATGTCACTTTCTGACACGGTAGTCGCGACGGCTCTGCTATTAACCCAAGAGTGCTTGTGAAAGAATGCCGCAGTTTTCTTTCTTCCATTTAAATCCCCTTTAACTGTCAGCAGTATTCATTCAGATTTAAATCACGACAGCGCACGTGAATGGCGGGCGTCTGTGGGTCGATAGTCAATGTTTCTATTGACTTTGTTATTGCCAGGCGCAAGCCAGACACACGTCTGGCACAAGCAGTTTTCCCGTAATCCTCTGATTGTTAAAGCCGCTAAACATAAAGAGTGAATTGCAAAACGGTAGCCGTCAAGAGTCCTTATTTCTACCGCTATTCAGCGCTGTTTTGTGCAGTCTGTTTAGTGTCATATGATGATATGTCCTGAGATTTCGAATAAGGGTGTGTCATGTTTTCACTCCTGTGTGACGTTCCCAAAGGCAAAATAAATGTAACAGGTTGTTTTTTTTAGGGATTGACAGCCGTCCACTTTGTTACTCGTGTCATTAAAGTAAATATGGTATGTGCTTTTTATGAGAACATAATAAGATAAACATGTTTTTGTGATCAGAATGTTTGCGCAGGTAACATTTAAATCGCTTCCAAACTTGCACTCTGTGTGTGTGGGTGTATGCGTGTGTGTGTATGTGTGTGTGTGTGTGTGTGTGTGTATGTGCGTGTGAAAGTGTGTGTGTATGTGAGAGAGAGAGAGAGTGTGTGTGTGTGTGTGTGTGTGTGTGTGTGTGTGTGTGTTTATGTGTGTGTGTGTGTGTGTGTGAGTGTGTGTGTGTATTAGTGTTTGCGCGAGTCCTGGATAAGAACATTTACCAGACAAAGGCGTATGCCAGCGAAGCGTCAAAACCCTGATCTCCAAACTTGAAAGCCTAAAGGTAATTTCTGTTTAAATGCACTCTACTGACTTTAGAGATCAACGTGTTTGCCATGGATACAAATCAGAGTTATGTCCCAAAGATTGTGAATGATACATCTATACACGTTTCTTTGAATGTTGTGTATGTGTGTGTATGTTTGACGGTGTGTGTGGGTTTTTTATGCCTGCATGCGTGTGTGTGTGGGTGTATGTATGTGCGTGTGAATGTCTGTTTCTGTCGTATATATGAGCGTGCGTTTGTGCGACAGGAGAGGCCAGGAGGAGGGGGAGAACAATCAGAGTTTAGAGAGAAAATCATGCCAGAAACAAAGAACCAATACAGTAGTTCGACCGTTAGAAACGAAACTGAATCAACAGAAACAACACATTCAAATTTATAAACAAACGAACACACGACGTCTCTTCCATGTTTTATTTCTTGATTATCTTTTTTGTTCGCCATCTAAAGCACCAGTTACAATGTACAACGTGAACAGCAGTTTGTGCATTCTCATAACGATTTTTAAAAGGCAAGACCTGGTACCTGCCAAACAAATGAACAATATCGACAACAGTGGGGGGAAAGGCTCAACACAACTGTCCCAAGAACATTACGGTACAACTCAAAGAAGCTTGACTTTGGCTTTGAACAGCATATGAGTGTAATATACTAGGCTCAGTGTAATACTAGGCTCAGTGTAATACTAGGCTCAGTGTAATACTAGGCTCACTAAATCTAGGCCCAAGTACATACATGTGCAGTTCTGTCTGCAAGGTGAGGCCCCTCCTAATAACGGACATCTTCTGCAGTCTATAGCTGTCACCATTGAAAATATACCTGTCAGGAAAGGACACCTGCAGTGGAGCGTACATTGTAGGTTGTCTCAATAGCGTCTTCTCATCGCAGATACCATTTTCTAAGTATACTACAAAGGATTATGTAAATAATGCAAATTCGTCTACATGTCTACTGGGCTTTATCATTAAACCCGAATTGATAATACTTCGATCATAACTTACACAAGACTTTGAACGACTTCACCTGTTTTGTTGTTTTCAGTTTCATATGACTTAGAATATACTTTCATGTTGACAAAACAAAATTCTTTGCCCTTTCTTTGGCAACGGCGGACTCCTCTCTCTTATAAATAAGACAGAAAGACAGACAGAAAAATGGCAAGATAAGTTGTAAATGGTACTAATGCTGACCCACAGAAACAAGTCTGCAATACAACATTCGTAAACTCAAAAACAGAAGTAAAACGTAGGGTAAAACTGTCAAAGAGATTCTTATGTGATCACACGCGGAATGTAAAAGTAGTTTGTTTTTGTGTGTGAAAACTATTGGGGGAAAACAAAATCAAAGACGAAGACATTGTGAAAAGAGCATACTGGTCCTTCTACAGACGGGGTATTTCTATTAGACTGTGAGACTATTACTGAGAGACCCACAATGTGTTTCTATCAGACTGTGAGACTATTACTGAGAGCCCCACAATGTGTTTCTATCAGACTGTGAGACTATTACTGAGAGCCCCACAATGTGTTTCTATCAGACTGTGAGACTATTACTGAGAGCCCCACAATGTGTTTCTATCAGACTGAGAGACTATTACAGTGAGCCCCACAATGTGTTTCTATCAGACTGTGAGACTATTACTGAGAGCCCCACAATGTGTTTCTATCAGACTGTGAGACTATTACTGAGAGCCCCACAATGTGTTTCTATCAGACTGTGAGACTATTACTGAGAGCCCCACAATGTGTTTCTATCAGACTGTGAGACTATTACTGAGAGACCCACAATGTGTTTCTATCAGACTGTGAGACTATTACTGAGAGACCCACAATCGTCCCCTTGCTGACAGATATCCAATCAACATTTAAACAATGAGAATATTTTTGACAATATTAAAGCTGTACCATCAGCAGTATCGATCTATAGCAAGACTCCATTACTGTTTTGGCAAAAGGAAAACATTAGTATATGCAAGCAATATCACTTCAAATACAATTTGCTTCCAGGCATTGTGTGGGTGAAACAGCTAGACGAAAACATGAACATAGTAGACAGTAAAACTGTCATGGGATATACTGAAGGCTCCCTTCGATGCCCGAATACTTCTTCCTCACAAATCGATTCCAGTAAATTGCTGCTGTATTGGCATTATCCGTTGAAGCTAAAAGTGGTGAAACCTCAAAACTTGTTTTTCTTCCTTGTTCATGGGCTGACACTCCCACCATCTTGTGTATGACCGTTGTTACGCCGCCAAATAAAGTCTCTGATGCTGTTAAAACACAATCTTCGCAACTGAGACTTACAGCAGCAAATCTACTTTCCTCGTCAAAACTCTCATACCAGATAATCTACTTTCCTAGTCAAAACTCTCACACCAGACAATCTACTTTCCTAGTCAAAACTCTCACACCAGACAATCTACTTTCCTAGTCAAAACTCTCATACCAGACAATCTACTTTCCTCGTCAAAACTCTCATACCAGACAATCTACTTTCCTCGTCAAAACTCTCACACCAGACAATCTACTTTCCTAGTCAAAACTCACATACCAGACAATCTACTTTCCTAGTCAAAACTTTCACACCAGACAATCTACTCTCCTAGTCAACACTCTCACACCAGACAATCTACTTTCCTAGTCAAAACTCAGACACCAGACAATCTACTTTCCTAGTCAAAACTCTCATACCAGAAAAGCAGTAGTTCACACTATGTTTTCTATTTTTGCCAAAAACAGTAAGAGTTTCATTCATTACTCAGGGTTTCATTCATTTGCAATATGGATTTAATAAATCCCATCTCTCAAAAATTATGCATCACCCTATTCAAAATCTGTGATAAATCATGACAATAACCATTGTAATTCATTTGGAACAGCATTCGCTGAAGACAAACATTAGTGACCCATATGGTTTGACGTACTATGCTCTCTGATGTGAGGTCAAAATGATCAAATACTGCTGGCGCTGTCAACAGTTGATTTTCAAACTTTTGATGTGCAACACAGGGGGAAATGTACAACCTTTGCCTCTCCTCTATTACACACACACACAAACACACACACAAACACACACACACACACACACACACACACACACACAAACACATACGTGTCAGCTGTATGAACAAATACCAAGACTATTCATACCATTACCATAACACTGCACTGCATTCAAAAAGCGGCACAGTCAGATAAGTGTGTTGCAACATGAGATTCCCCGTCACAAAAATGCTTTGTGTTTCTAAAGGCATACTAAAAATCCCACCGGGTATACATTTGGAAACATTATATGCCACAGTGACACAGAACTGTCAGTCTTGAAAAAGGAGTGCGTGACCCTGTTTCTAACCTTTACTGTGCAACAAAGTGAGCAACAGGAGAAAGCCCATTGAAGTCCGCTTTTACTTTGCATTGCCGTTTTGTGTGTGTTTCTTCTTAACCAAAGACTCAGCACGTAGGCCTTCTTGTTTTGTTGTTGTTGTTTTTATCTACAACAAAAACTCAAATTATAATCAGACATTCATTTTGTCTCCACAAATGTCTCAGATGTACCCTAGACTATCAATTTACATCACGATCGCCTCTGCTCTGAAGTCTTACACTTTCCTTGGACCTTTATTTCTGTTACCTTAAATTCTCATATTTTGGAATTTTGTTTTCCTACACAAAGCCCTCAGCCTTCCTTTCTTCCAAGCTGAATTCTCAGACTTTAAATCATCTCTTCTACACCGATTTCTTACTGAAGTGATCCCTCTGAACCAAATGAATGACATAGGACATCAAATTGACAATATTGACAATCACAGCATTGTTACCAACAACACTCCCCTCCTCATCTCCCTAGATACACTCGACTCAGTCTTTAAACTATTGTGGCACAATTTTACAGCATCAAGATATTGACCATGAACTAGCTAACAACCGACCAACAAACCCTAACCCCAACATGACATAGAACTATGAAGCTGAAATAGCACTTGGTGGCAACTGCTGCATGTAGACAAAAAGACAACGACAACAACAACAACAACAAAGGGCCCCCACTGCCCACCTCCCTGGCTACAGTGTCTAAAATCAATGAAGCACATTTTATTACACCATTCCAACATTGATCACAAATCAACAACCAACAAACAACCCTTAACCGCGCCCAACAAGACATATTGCAATAAGGAAGCTTAAATGCCATTTGTTAAACAAAATCACTGCATGCAGAAAGACATGTAGAACGACAACGACCAAACCACTCCTCGCAGCCCTTGCCAACCTATACCCATGCCAACCTATACCCATGCCAACCTATACCCATGCCAACCTATACCCATGCCAACCTATACCCTTGCCAACCTATACCCATGCCAACCTATACCCATGCCAACCTATACCCATGCCAACCTATACCCTTGCCAACCTATACCCATGCCAACCTATACCCATGCCAACCTATACCCATGCCAACCTATACCCATGCCAACCTATACCCATGCCAACCTATACCCATGCCAACCTATACCCATGCCAACCTATACCCAGCCTACAGACGATTGCCGTGAATTCCCAGCATGCAGATACACTGTTCACTACACGTACACACAAACTGTGTGGTCTGGGTGGCCGAGTGGTAACGACAGGGTGGCCGAGTGGTAACGCACTTGCGCTCGGAATCGAGAGGTTGCGTGTTCGACCCTGGGTCAGGCCGCTATTTTCTTCCCCCTTTCCTAACCTAGGTGGTGGGTTCGAGTGCTAGTCTTTCGGATGAGACGAAAAACCGAGGTCCCGTGTACACTACATTGGGGTGTGCACGTTATAGATCCCACGATTGACAAAAGGGTCTTTCCTGGCAAAATTGTATAGACATATATAAAAAATGTCCACCAAATACCCGTGTGACTTGGAATAATAGGCCGTGAAAGTATATACTCGCCTAACACGCTTGAGATTTACTGGCCGATGTGAATGCGTGATATATTGTGTAAAAAATTCCATCTCACACGGCATATTGTAAACGCCATGAGCCTCCCTCTGGGAGGGTATGTGCGTAGAAATACTCACTAATAAATAATAAACTGACAGTACACTACACAGGACACTACACAGTTTGTACAGCAAGATTGACACTTAAAGCACTTCAATAGGCAGGATTGTGCTAACTCACTTACAGGCTTATGTACATACATTCATATACTAACGTGGCACCACAGCACAGAGCAACCCCCTGTTAAGACCCCTCCGGATTATGACCCCCCCCCCCCCCCCCCCCCTCCTTGAAGACCTTGTTTTTTCATACAAGTATTTTCTGTTGATAACCTCTCTCACTTTACCTACATAGCACGCTGGCTACTTTGTAAGACCTGTTTTCTGATATTTGTGGAGGTCGTCGTCGTCTTCTTCTAATTCTTCTTCTTCTTCTTCTTCTTCTTTGTTCATGGGCTTAGACTCCCACATTCACTCATGTTTTAGCACGAGTGGATTTTTACGTGTATGACCGTTTTTACCCCGCCATTCAGGCAGCGTACGCTGATTTCGGGGGAGGCATGCTGGGTGTTTTCGAGTTTCTATAACCCACCGAACTCTGACATGGATTACAGGATCTTTTCCGTGCGAACTTGGTCTTGTGCTTGCGTGTACGCACGAAGGGGGTTAAGTCACTAAGCAGGTCTGCACATAAGTTGACCTGGGAGATCGGAAAAATCTCCACTCTTAACCCACCAGGCGGCAGCGACCGGGATTCGAACTCACGACCTCCCGATTAGGAGGCCGACGTCTGACCACCACGCCACTGCCCCCGTCTGTAGAGGTCCTAAAAAGGGGGTTCCACTGTATATTACGTTCTGTTATTTTATGATGCAGTACTATATGTACATGTACAACATTTGCACAGCGTTGTAAGTATATTGCATTGTAAGGAACAAGTTGTGGGCACTTTTGAAAGGTTCTCTCAAAAACACAAGTAATAACATAATTCTATTGATATCCACATGCAAATTAAGGCTTAAATGCTACATACATGACTTTTCATAAGTTTCAACGGAAACAGACAACTACTACAAAAATACATAACAATTTATCAGTGCCTGAAAAATAAATCTGTAAATGTTTAAAAATACCCATTCACTGAGAGCATTTAAATTCCCTTCATCCACAGAACTAATAGTTGTAATAGTTGCCAAGAATGATGAGATTAACACTAACAAAATGACAGAATATATGTGTGTATGCATGTATGTGTGTGTCTGTGTGTGCGTGTGTGTGTGCAACAAATCTTTGGCATAACTTAAAACAGGGGGGAAGAGGGGGGACTGAGGGGGGAGAGGCAGGAAGCTCCATGCCCCACGTTAAAATCTTGTTGTCTGTTATTATATGAACACAATTAATTTTTGCGCTCACACTAAGGCCAAAAAAAAATTTGTCTGTTTCTGGTCACCCGACCGACCCTAAATTTCGGCACCGACCCTAAACTTTTTTTTTCCAAACTCAAAATTTTCTTTTTTTTTGGTGGTAAAGGACAGGGTGAGAAAATGAACAACAAAAACGTGTGAAAACGAAAGTCCGCTGACGATTTGTAAATGTGTTGAGTGTCTTGTCTCTATGTATAGTGAATCCAGTCTCTTTGCGCGATTTTTAAAGTTAGTTTTATTGGTCTACATTTGATGTAAAACAATAAAAAATAAAAAATAAAAAATCCCTACCTACCGACCCTATTTTTTTGTTAGCCATGTTACCAGAAACAGACAATTTTTTTGTTTTGGCCTAAAGAATTTTCTGGTATGTCACAACCGCCCACACATGCGCACAAACACACACATGTATACACACATGGACTTATGATATTATGATATTGCACAAAAAGATCACTTAGCCATATATAAATGCACCTGCAGTTACAAATAATCCACCTGAAGCAAATCTGATTTGTTCATTAAAGAATGTCATTAACGAATTCAGTCCATTACACAGATCTTCAATAAAAGAGCTCTCTCTCTCTCTCTCTCTCTCTCTCTCTCTCTCTCTCTCTCTCTCTCTCTCTCTCTCTCTCTCTCTCTCTCTCTCTCTCTCTCTCTCTCTCTCTCTCTCTCTCTCTCTCTCTCTCTCTCTCTCACACACACAGACAAGCATGTATGTATACAAAAACATCATCCAAAACTGCGCCTGGCTGTAAAAAGGGAGACAGCAGTCGAGCTTTGTACAAGTAGACCCATAAACAAACTAAAATACCCAAGAAGCTTTACAGTCAACAATGTTAAAAAAAAAGTACAGTGTCATGTTAATAAGGAGAAATATGTTTATAATCATTATTAAGCATGAAGTGCTCAAAAATGACTTTGTTACATTGATGTTACATTCCTTTAAAGACTTAAAAGTTTCAACAAACCAGCTTGAATCACTAACAATTCTTTGAACTGAAATTTCTGCGTAATAAGTAAAAAAAATATGAATCAATTAATAAAATAAAAACAACAATATAAAAGAACCAAGTGCAGCACAGATGAATGCTGCTTTCCTATCGCCAAACATTTTCAAAATGGCAAACAAAACAAATGAAAACAAGTACACCGGTGCTGTACACACGTCATGCAAGAAGATCATTTCCCATTGTGACTGTGTGTGCATGTCTCTGTGAATTTTTCCCAGCTGCAAAAAAAGATATACTGCACTGGTTGATGGCTCTCAATATTTTCTCCGATGAACAATACAACAAAATGCTCAGAAAAATGGCTTTAATGCCTAACAAAAAAATGATGAGAATGCGTGTACATGTGACTTTCAGGTGTCAACTTGAACACATTGATATGTGGATATTTAACAACAACAAAACTGACTCAAAGCAATTGAGTGAGACAAATATATTTTATTTAGTGAGACATATCTTATGAATACTTAACCTTAGATCACCAGGTATTTCCTGTAGGATGTCCGAAGCAAAGATCAGAAAGTTTGTGACAGAAACGCTAACTTCTGTGCATGTTGTGCCACATGCTGTCTACACATTATAATGTGGTGCTGCTTAAACCTCTGCTTCCTAATTTAACACACTGGATGATTCAGCTTATCTTCCTTAGTTAGGTGTTAGCCTTTTTCAAAAATAGCTACCCTAAAATGCCCACAACAATATGTGAGCAGAGTGGAAATTCTTTAGACCTAAATGACCATGTGCATCGCTCTATCTGTGCTTGGCATGGATACATGAAATGTATTCTAATGGTGCAGCTGTTAATGATGACTTTTATTTGCCTCCTTGTACTAACCTTTGGTGCCCACAACTAGCGAAATGCTGCCTACATCTTTTCTGAAAGTCCCAATTCATCTATGAGTGGGGTGGGAACACTCATACTTGAGGTGGTGGCGGTTGATGATGACCTTGACCCACTTCGAGTCGCATAGAGAGCGAGGTAGTCGCTCGTGCCTGATGTGGACCTCTCCTGTGTCAGGCTGAAAGATGCGGACTTCATCGTGGTACTTGGCATCTCCCACCTGGATCACGAGGAACGTTCCACGGTGATGAACCACGCTGAAGTAGTTGCCATCCAGTTTGGGCGAGACGGTCATTATTCTCGGTGGTCCTGTTTTCTCAAAGCCCAGCACATGCCCGTTGGGACAAAATATATGGATGAAATCATCCACCACAACGGCCTGACTCCAGCAAGTGGGAAGGGGCAGATCGTTCAAGATGCAGGCAGTTTTGGTGCGAGTGTCAAAACTCTGGAAGGTGGGCATCTCCCTCTCATGTCTATTGCGCCGACCCCCAAACATGTAGATCATGTCTCCCAGAGCTGCTGCCGATATTCCTCCTGCTGGTGCTGCTAGATCCCCAGCTTTCTGCCAGGAGTTACCTTGAGAGGTGTAACACTCTATACTACTCACCGGCTCATCATCGAGGAAACCACTGAGGGAAAAGAGCTGATCTCCCACTGACACCAGATTGTGGTAGGAGCGACCTTCGTTCATGGCACAGCACTCGTCCCACCGGTTGCGCTTTGTGTTGAAGCGGACAAGTCGTTTTTCGCGGACACTGCTGACTCCTCCCGAAACAAAGATGTCCCCTAGGTGGACGCAGGCTGCCTTGCCGTCTGCAAAATACGGAAACTTGGCAAGTGTGAACAGCTTCCTGCGCTGAAGACTGTAGCAGACCACCTCCTGCCTTCGCCCGTCTACCATCACCAGCACGTCCTCGCTGCGGTCACGGAATATTTCATCAGGCTCCCCTCTCTCCTCCACACTGCTTGCGCTGTGCAGTCCTGGTCTCTGTCGGTGAGCGTACTTGTTCACGAGTTCACATACCGTGCTGTTTTCTCGGATGTAGGCCTTTGCCTTGTGCAGTGACTCCAAGTACTGCTGGGTCATCAGGGGCAATTTCAGGTGCTGGAAGACGTCATGAAGAACCCCCATCCTTGCTGGATCATGTTCCAGCCAGTGCAGTGCAACTTTGCACACTTCTTCCTCCTTTTCTACCTGCAGACGATCAGCTGTTATGATGCGAATAAGCTCTTCCTTGCCCAGCATGTGGAAATCATCTGTCGTGGCGAGTTCTTTGAAGTGATGCAAAATCATCTCCCAAGAACGTTCCCCTAACCAAGAGCAGCTGTAGATCGATGACAGTTTCCAGCGTGTCAGACAGTTGCCTGTGCAGAGATCCTTGGACAAAAATCTCTCACACTTAGACTGCAAGGCAGGGATCTGATAAACTGATGACATTTCCAATATCTCACAAACGTTATCAGCAGTGAGCTCAATATCTTTGCCGTACATAAAGTGCAACGTCACGTCAAAGGCAGCAGGATGGGCATTATGCAAAAACACTTCACCTGCCTGGCACTCCAGCATACCAGAAGAAAACATTGCGTCAAAGTAGCGTGACATGGCACACAGTACAACACGGTGACACTGGAAGCTGCGTCCATTAACATGGATTGTTGTGTCCACATGGCGGCTTCCTGCTAACAGATCCAGCAGACCAGTCGTCAAGTTGCTTTTTAATTCCAATGCTTCCTTTTCCGCCATGATGACTCCTATGCCTCACATCTGAAAAAAAAGTAAATCTTTACAAACATTCTTCATATGAGGATTCTAAATGCACATATTTTGGTCTTTAAAAAAAAGCCTGAATATTTTGCAACATCCCCCTTCCCCAACATCCCGAACACACACACACCCACACACACTAACTATATCACCCCCCCCCCCTTCACCGGAGGTTCTATATCCGCGCCCCCCCCCCCCTCCCCCCTCCCCCTTACCAGTAAAGGTCATGATCACATGTACAGACACATGCAAACCATTTTGTGCAGGAGGACACACAGGCTGAGGCACTGACGTCACATGTACCAGCCAAATGACACAACAGCACGCTACGACAGTTGTATAAAAAGTTACAAACAAAAGTAAGCTTGATAATATCGAATTTCGTATTCAAGCCAGTTATGCGAAAAAATAAGAGAGAAGCCAAGAAGTAATATGATACGTTTTGTGTCTTGCAGTCTGTCGATCGCTGACGAATACGGAATAGCAGACGACACACCCGGAAATCAGACTTGCCTTCCAACAATTATGTGACAATCCTTCTCCAAATGTTTTTATGTTTTAAAATGAAAGATAAATAAATATGCGAACTATCTTGATGACTTACAAGCGTTCGGTCTGTTCAGGATGAATTTATAATGAGATTAGATGACGATGCCTGATTGATTTCACCGAGATGTAGGCTAGCAGGAATATTTACACAATGTATGTGATTGAAGGGAAACAACTCCAACTACCCAGAAGAAGAAAAACAGAGATGATAAAAGCTGGTGTCGATTGCAGATTTTAAAGATATACATCACTACTTCTAGAAATTTGTTTGGTCTAAGAAAACATTTTTCTGACAAACGACTATATTTTCAACAGATGTGTACTATCCTTTCTTTTTTTCTTTCCTTTCTTTATATTTTTTATTAATTTATTTTAGCTGATAGGTTCTGTCCCAGTCCAATTTTGTTTTCTTCTCTCAGGAGGGGTAACTCTGCTTCACCAGATTTAGTTCCACGAAAGCGCGGCAGAGGAATAACTTCCGAAACGAAAACCGTCCACAAACAACGATGAAAGAAGGGGGGAACCAGTTTGCATCTCCTGTGTTCAAGAAGCGTTTTGCGTAAGCAGATCACTAACATGTATACGTTATAATGACACCACAGTTTCAGTTGCAAGGATGAAACGAATTTTTCATACTCATAGAGATAGTTCTTCCGTATAGCAGTTTAAAACTGAACTCATGTCTTCACTCAGACCATTTCTACCGCGTATAAGGTGAAGTGATTGCCGACGAGAAGAGAGACGAGATATATATATAGAGAAATGTGAGGACATAAGTGGGGTGTTTAATCTGCATCACGGCGCAACCATTTCTAGGTCGATACACACTCCAAATGTGTTCCAAACTCCGACAATAAAGTGCTGTGTAGCATCAGTTTTGTGTGTGTGTGTGTTTGTCCCTTGCGTACTTGGATACTATGAATCAAAAGTGCACTGCGTTCCTTTGCAAGATGGCGTCGTATGATTTTCCGAATGTTGATGCGATTGTCTAGTCTTTTATGCACACTCAGAGAATGTAATGTAATCAACGTTACAGCAAAAGCCATGCAGCATCAGATTGTTTTCGGTTTTTTTGTACCCTTACAATCAACTGCACGCGTTCCTATCCCAGACACAAGCATGTCTCGGCTTAAAGAAACACTCATCTGTATTATGAACAACTTCTTTGGATGACACATTGACAGCGCAGCCCCTACATACAGGGATGGTCAAATCGTCCGTCCGAGCGCCAGGGGCAGGGGCAAGTAAAAAATCCGCCGGGCTAGTAGAAATTAAGTGCCTGGCAAACTCGTCAGGCTGGCCAATGAAAATTCTGGTGAAATGCAACACATTTGGTTGCAAGGCCTAAAAAAAAAATAATAGGTGTGGTTACGGTAACCCGACCTACCCTATTTTTAGGGGCCGACCCTATAACTTTTTATGGCACATTAGATCCAATGACTGACAATCGTTGTGGGTAGATTTATTTGAGTGAGAATTAAGCCACAAACACCAATTGAGCCATGAACTGTTTTCGTCTCGAATTCCTCTGATTATCATCTTCTAAAAAAAATATTTTGTTTAAAGGTAAGTTTAAAAATTGTTCAAAAGAATATCAATAGTCGCACACTTATTTCGCTGTCAAGTAGGTTTAATGTGTATACATTTATATATATATATAAACAGTTTAAAAAAAAAGTGATTGCCTACCTTCCTACCCTATTTTTGTTGGCTATGTTACCTTAACCACACCTAATTTTTTGGGGGGGCCTAATATTGAGTTTTAAAGCCAAATAAATACTGCAAATCAACTGTGGCATGTACCGGGCTAGTAAACTTTCTGCCAGGCAAGTGACTTGTTTTAAGTTACTCGCCCGGCTGGTGAGTAAAAATGTTGAGATTTGGCCATCCCTGTACATATGTTAAGTGAGACAACATTCACTGATTCAGTAAAAGACAAAAACATGAACAGCAAATTGAGCAATAGCTAGATGTTTCAATTTCATGAAGATTTACAAGTTCAGAATGTGTTATCTATATATCCATGCCATAGGACGATTGGTATGGTTATTTTCTCTAGTGTGTGTGTTATTTAAGAAAGTTTGAGTTTGATTTTCAGGAGAAGAAAAACAACAAACAGACCATTTACATTTGCACGCAATTTTGATGCGGAGGCGATATCAGCAGCAGCACAGAACCGGATCATTGAACAGGTTGGTATGCTATGACCCAGCTTTCTCAAAATGAACATTATAATTAAGTCAACTAATGGATGAGTTTTATTATTTTAGATGAGTGTGCTAGTTTTAATTTGATTATCACTGAAAAGTTCATGCTGCTGGTGTCAACTGTCATGTTCTCTTTTCATTCATCTGTAGACCCATAATATAGTTAGCCTGCTGGCTGAAAGAAAGCTGTTCTCTTTTCATTCATCTGTAGACACATTATATAGTTAGCCTGCTGGCTGAAAGAAAGCTGTTCTCTTTTCATTCATCTGTAGACCCATTATATAGTTAGCCTGCTGGCTGAAACAAAGCTGTTCTCTTTTCATTCATCTGTAGACCCATTATATAGTTAGTCTGCTGGCTGAAACAAAGCTGTTCTCTTTTCATTCATCTGTAGACCCATTATATAGTTAGCCTGCTGGCTGAAAGAAAGCTGTTCTCTTTTCATTCATCTGTAGACCCATAATATAGTTAGCCTGCTGGCTGAAAGAAAGCTGTTCTCTTTTCATTCATCTGTAGACCCATAATATAGTTAGCCTGCTGGCTGTTCGAGAATATTTGTTTCCACAAGAAAAGGGATAAGAAGCATACGATTACGAAGCAAGACATTCATTTACAGTTACACCAAAAAGATTTGCTTAAAAGGCACTAGTTTTTCCTTGTGCAAACTACATGTCGGTTTATCTAGTTTTTCCTTGTGCAAACTACATGTCGGTTTATCTAGTTAGATGTAGTGCAAACTACATGTCGGTTTATCTAGTTAGATGTAGTGCAAACTACATGTCGGTTTATCTAGTTAGATGTAGTGCAAACTACATGTCGGTTTATCTAGTTAGATACATGGATATGTATAAGCACAGCTTGGTTTTGTGATTATATTTGCGATTTTCGTGTGTACGCCATGTATGCAGATTTGTGTAGGTATATTAGTATTCATGTGTATGTGTGTGTGTTTGTATGTATACATGTGTGTGTGCCTGTCTGTATACATATGTGCGTGTGTGTGTGTGAATGTGTATCTGTGCATGTGTGTGGTGATAGCATGTGTGTGTGTGTATGCGCACGCGTATGTGCGTGCGCACGCATGTGTTTGTTTGTGACTGCATGGATTTAAATGATGAATTTTGCTTTTGTACTCCTGTTCTTTTTGTGTCTTGATGCTTGTATCTTGGTTTTGTACATGTGTATAATAATGTCATTGTAAAGCGCTTGGAGCTTTTAGGTAAGCGCTCTATAAGTTTCCATTATTATTATTATTATTCGACGTCATCACTTCGCATACCTTATGGTCTCGGTATTTCGTTTGCCTTCATATTTCCCACTTGTAAAATGACCCTCAAAGCTAACCGAGACTAGTCAGGCGGTATCAATGCGCCTCGCCAGCAGGTTGTTAATGGATTTTTTAGCGAGTGGCTATCGACAATTAGTCACCGGTAATTTTTAATGAGTTGGGGCATTCTGACCAATCACAGGATCTGTTTCATTAAAACGCAAACTTGATTGAATTACAATATTAGTTAGACCATTGATCAGTTTCATGTTCTTTGAGTCTTCTTCTCGTTCTCTATGTTCTCTGAGTATTAGCCTCTTGGTGCCCTCTTTGCAACAAAGTTGCAACGGAGTTCAGGCGTCAAGTTCAACTGCAAGCATGGTCACTGGTGTGCCAGCACATGACATACACAAAATATCTATGTACATTGTATGTATGGGTATGTAAAACTTTGATCAAGCTTAGTTACAGTGCGTTTACCCCATGCGCACATAGTAATGGTGTCCTTTGTTATACTTTTTCAATCTCTTGTGCAAGGTTGGTGACAGAGGAGTGGTCATCACATCTCCTGTACGGCTTCCAAAGAATAATGAGAGGCTGTCCATCACCGATATTGTGCGGCAAAGTCCCGTGCCTGTTCTCATCGCCCATACTTGTAAGCTGAAAAAATTTTCTTAGAGAAAAATTCCTTGATTTTCTTATAAGTTTCAATGTGTCACTGTCTGCAAAACAAAATGTACTTTATTCTTCTACTCAACAATCAGCCCTGACTAGTAACATTTCTTAGAAAGGTTTATGTTATCACAAATATGATACTGTCTGTTTCTGAATATTGATCAGATTTTTTAAGCTATTTTTGCTGATGCACAAACTGCTAGACAGAAAAGGTGAGCACAGAAGCTAGCATAACAAAGTGTAATAGTGTCCCCCTTGTCATAGGCAGCTGCTCTGCATTGATACAGTTGTCTCCCTGCCAAAGCTTTAGCTATTTGTAGTAGCTCGACGTTTTGGGGACGTTGGTAGACGGCACCTTCATGAGATGTGGAGTAGCTATTTGTAGTAGCTCGACGTTTTGGGGACATTGGTAGACAGCACCTTCATGAGATGTGGAGTAGCTATTTGTAGTAGCTCGACGTTTTGGGGACGTTGGTAGACAGCACCTTCATGAGATGTGGAGTAGCTATTTGTAGTAGCTCGACGTTTTGGGGACGTTGGTAGACGGCACCTTCATGAGATGTGGAGTAGCTATTTGTAGTAGCTCGACGTTTTGGGACGTTGGTAGACAGCACCTTCGTGAGATGTGGAGTAGCTATTTGTAGTAGCTCGACGTTTTGGGGACGTTGGTAGACGGCACCTTCATGAGATGTGGAGTAGCTATTTGTAGTAGCTCGACGTTTTGGGGACGTTGGTAGACGGCACCTTCATGAGATGTGGAGTAGCTATTTGTAGTAGCTCGACGTTTTGGGGACGTTGGTGGACGGCACCTTCATGAGATGTGGAGTAGCTATTTGTAGTAGCTCGACGTTTTGGGGACGTTGGTAGACGGCACCTTCATGAGATGTGGAGTAGCTATTTGTAGTAGCTCGACGTTTTGGGGACGTTGGTAGACGGCACCTTCATGAGATGTGGAGTAGCTATTTGTAGTAGCTCGACGTTTTGGGGACGTTGGTAGACGGCACCTTCATGAGATGTGGAGTAGCTATTTGTAGTAGCTCGATGTTTTGGGGACGTTGGTAGACAGCACCTTCATGAGATGTGGAGTAGCTATTTGTAGTAGCTCGACGTTTTGGGATGTTGGTAGACAGCACCTTCATGAGATGTGGAGTAGCTATTTGTAGTAGCTCGACGTTTTGGGGACGTTGGTAGACAGCACCTTCGTGAGATGTGGAGTAGCTATTTGTAGTAGCTCGATGTTTTGGGGACGTTGGTAGACAGCACCTTCATGAGATGTGGAGTAGCTATTTGTAGTAGCTCGACGTTTTGGGGACGTTGGTAGACAGCACCTTCATGAGATGTGGAGTAGCTATTTGTAGTAGCTCGACGTTTTGGGACGTTGGTAGACAGCACCTTCGTGAGATGTGGAGTAGCTATTTGTAGTAGCTCGACGTTTTGGGACGTTGGTAGACAGCACCTTCGTGAGATGTGGAGTAGCTATTTGTAGTAGCTCGACGTTTTGGGACGTTGGTAGACAGCACCTTCGTGAGATGTGGAGTAGCTATTTGTAGTAGCTCGACGTTTTGGGATGTTGGTAGACAGCACCTTCATGAGATGTGGAGTAGCTGTTTGTGATGGGGTCTGGCTGTTTGTGATGGGGTCTGGCTGTTTGTGATGGGGTCTGGCTGTTTGTGATGGGGTCTGGCTGCTCTTGTTACCTTGTATGCTCTTGGTAACCTTTGCGAACCCGTAGCAGTGTTTAGACGGCTATTACGTTAGCTCTAAAATCTCTATCCCTTTTGACTGGCTTTGCCTCCAAAAGGAATTTTTGTGCTTCGGGCATTTGGTTACATTAACAACAGGCTGTCAAGCATGTGTCAATTTGTGAAAATGAGCAAGATTGGTCCCATATATATATATGAAAAGCATGCTTTGAATTTTAATTCTGCTTAGATTTTGTCCGGTGCACACATGTGGCTGTTTCAAAGGGATAAAAAACACAGGGAAATGTTCGGTCCTCATTTGTGCCTTTGTGTCACCAGCTCCAAAGGCTAAGCAGGCTGATATCACCAACCACGGCGAAGATGATGAAGAGTTCGACACTTCACTCGTTCGACGCAGCGGTCGCTCTCGAGAGCCCTCAGACAGTTTCTTGAGTCGTCGACAATATCCTCACGGAACGCCTCAGGTAGCTACGCAGTCTTATGATAAAGGCATTTCAATTACGTGCTTACTTTGTTACACTGGACTTAACAGATTTCAGGTAGCTACGCAGTCTTATAATTAAGGCATTCCAATGACGTGCTTACTTTGTTACACTGGACTTAACAGATTTCAGGTAGCTACGCAGTCTTATAATTAAGGCATTCCAATGACGTGCTTACTTTGTTACACTGGACTCAACAGATGGTTTTGCACAGTCAAACAAAACACATGTGTTATGAGTTCACAGTTACATTATCTACACATTGAAGTATTTCCATTCTCCTAAACACTAATGAAATCTTGCTGCGTGGTGTGTATTGCATTTCAATAAGAAAGTGTTTCAAAAACTTTATTTCTGAGTGTGTGACTTCAAGTTCAATGCTTTTTGACTCACATGCGAAGCAAAAGTGAGTCTATGTACTCACCCGAGTCGTCCGTCCGTCCGTCCGTCCGTCCGGACGTCCGGAAAACTTTAACGTTGGATATTTCTTGGACACTATTCAGTCTATCAGTACCAAATTTGGCAAGATGGTGTATGATGACAAGGCCCCAAAAAACATACATAGCATCTTGACCTTGCTTCAAGGTGAAGGTCGCAGGGGCCATAAATGTTGCCTAAAAAACAGCTATTTTTCACATTTTCTCTGAAGTTTTTGAGATTCAATACCTCACCTATATATGATATATAGGGCAAAGTAAGCCCCATCTTTTGATACCAGTTTGGTTTACCTTGCTTCAAGGTCAAGGTCACAGGAGCTCTTCAAAGTTGGATTGTATACATATTTTGAAGTGACCTTGACCCTGAACTATGGAAGATAACTGTTTCAAACTTAAAAATTATGTGGGGCACATGTTATGCTTTCATCATGAGACACATTTGGTCACATATGATCAAGGTCAAGGTCACTTTGACCCTTATGAAATGTGACCAAAATAAGGTAGTGAACCACTAAAAGTGACCATATCTCATGGTAGAAAGAGCCAATAAGCACCATTGTACTTCCTATGTCTTGAATTAACAGCTTTGTGTTGCATGACCTTGGATGACCTTGATGGGTCAAGGTCACATGTATTTTGGTAGGAAAAATGTGTAAAGCATGTGAGTCGTATGGGCTTTGCCCTTCTTGTTGTTTGGTCTGTTCGTCAAATAAGGAATTTTTTCTTAGTTGCACCATTTACATGTTTTTTTTTAACTCTATGACTAGACCTCAATATGTGTGAGTGTGTGTGTGTGTGTGAAGTAAATGTTATCATTTATTACAGTTAAAAGGGTCTTTCCTGGCAAAAATTGCTTAGGCACAGTTAATAATTGTCTACCAATACCCGTGTGACTTGGAATAATAGGCCGTGAAAGGTAAATATGCGCCGAAATGGCTGCAATTACTGGCCGTATAAAATTTCATCTCACACGGCATCACTGCAGAGCGCCTAGAACTGTACCCACGGAATATGCGCGATATAAGCCTCATTGATTGAAATGTTCTTTATTTTCCTCTAACAGCACTCAAAACATCATCGCCTTCCAGATGACAGTTATATAGGTACATTTGCTTTTCTTGAACATTTTGGATTACATAAGTTTTATTTGCCGTTTTCATGTACACAGTGTTTTTCTTCCATCTGGATAGTATGGCACCTTGGAAGATACCAGACCTGAAAAAATTAATATGTTTTCTATATCAGCGGTTTCTTTGAAGTATATTCTTTTTTAGCTAGCTGGGCTTTGTAATTGTGTGACGATTGGTAATGATAAATATTCTTGTTTAATCGCAGCATTATTTGAATTTGACCAGATTTATCTTTAGGAGGTAAGCTGATATCAACATGATAGGATGTATACCGCTTTTTACATCAAGGATGTATTCTCCCTTTATTTGGTAGCGTCTCACGTGCTTTGTGATTCTTAGAGCTTGAGGTGGCGTTTTGAATTGTGAAGGCCCCTCTTAACGCATAGACGTGTTAGTGTTAAGGTAGGTGAGAGAGAGAAATCGCCCCATCATTGCTCCCACTTCTTTGTTGCTATAGGATCACAGAACAGCAGCAACATCGATGCAGAAGTCAGCTTCACGGAGCAATCCACCAAACGCGGCAGAAAGCGAGCTGGTGCGTTGCCAGGGTCGTCCAAAAGAAGCAAGAAAGCCAGCATCCAGCAAAATTCCAATGCTCTGGACACTTCCACCGGAAGCAGCAAGGAGAACCACAAAGCCAGCATCCAGCAAAGTTCCAATGCTCTGGACACTTCCACCGGAAGCAGCAAGGAGAACCACAAAGCCAGCATCCAGCAAAGTTCCAATGCTCTGGACACTTCCACCGGAAGCAGCAAGGAGAACCACAAAGCCAGCATCCAGCAAAGTTCCAATGCTCTGGACACTTCCACCGGAAGCAGCAAGGAGAACCACAAAGCCAGCATCCAGCAAAATGCCAATGCTCTGGACACTTCCACCGGAAGCAGCAAGGAGAACCACAAAGCCAGCATCCAGCAAAATTCCAATGCTCTGGACACTTCCACCGGAAGCAGCAAGGAGAACCACAAAGCTAGTACCGCACAACCTGCATCTTCAGGGTCCAGAAAAGGAAGCAGGAAAGCAAACACTCAACAAAATTCTAAAGCTCTGAACACTTCCGAGGGAAGCAGCAAAGAGAACCATGAGGCTAGTTCTGCACAGCCTGCATCTTCAGCTTCCTCAAAGAGAAGCAAGAAAGGAAACAGCCAACAGAGCTTCCATGCTCAGAACACTTCCACTGCAAGCAGCAAAAAGAGCCAGGAATCTGATTCTGCACAGCCTGCATCTCCAGGGCCCTCAAATCGAAGCAAGAAAGGAAACAGAAAGCAGAATTCCATTGATCTAAACACTTCCGCCGGAAGCAGCAAGGAGAACCATGAAGCTAGTACCGCACAGGATGCGTCTTCAAGGTCCTCAAAGCGAAGCAAAGAACCAAGCGCCCAGCAAAGTTCCACTGCTCTGCACACTTCAGCTGGGAACAGCAAAGAGAAGCATGAAGCAAGTACTGCACAAGGTGTGACTACTTCAGTTGTCAGGTCATCATCAAGAAAGCACCCTGCTGGAAAGCCAATTGCTCAGTCCTCAGGCAGGAGAAGAAAGGAGAAAGAACAGCCTGTGCAGGAGAAAACACCATCTCCCTCTCCTGCTAAGACAGCTGGTTCAAACAATGGCAGAAAAGAAAAGCAGTCTGTATCAGCAGAGGCTCTGAAGGAATCTTTTTCCACAGCAAAAAACAGTGATGACTTGTCAGATCTAAGGAGCAGCAGGCGTAACAAAATCCAGTCCAGGCAGAATGCTCGCAGTACTTCTAAAGGTGAAAACAAATCTGAGGCAGAGCTGAGCAAAGCATCAGGTTTGCCTTCTGGTTCAGAGAAGAGGAGGAAAGTTGTCACAGCCACTTTAGCTATATCCAAATCAGGCCAGAAGAGAAAAAGTCCAGATGCTGATATGTCGGCCGAGCACAACAACAGCTCTCACATCAAAATTGGCCGCAGAGGGGTAAAAACGTCAACGCCAAGCAGAGAAGGAAATGAGAGTGTGTTGACCAATAGTGTCAACAGAAGGAAACAGATAGACAGTTCGCCTGTCTCAGCAGTTTCATCATCACCATCTGGTGGCATGAAGAGAGCAGCTGTCTGTTCTGGTGATGAGGATCTTGAAGCCTTGGGGTCATCGCCACAGAAGAGGGGAAGAAACAACCATTCATCAGGGGCTATGACATCCTCTCCGCGAAAACAATCGCAGAATAAAAGGCAAGCATCCCATTCCCAAAACACCTCGAACAACTCCTCAGGTATTGCATCATCTGCGTCTGGTGCCAGGAAGAGATCAGATTCCAGTTCTGATGATGAGATTCCAGAAGCCCTGGCACCATCACCACAGAAGAAGGGAAGAAACAACCCGTTATCAGGGACTATGACATCCTCTCCACCAAAACAATCGCAGAATAAAACACAAGCAACCAAAAACACCTGGAAGATTATTTCAGCAAGAAAGCCAGCACTGGCAAACAGTAACACGGAGAATAGCTCAGCACTGAAGAACAAAGGAACCAGGAGCAAGTCTAATGCTAATGTAGATACTTCTGTGCCTGAGAAACACATTTCTTCACAAAGTAAACAAAAAGCAACCAGCTCAACCAAACGCTTTTTCAAAGACCAGGAAAGAAGTCCACAGAAAGTGGTAGTCAATGAGATTGTTTGTGTGAGAGCCTCGCCAAGGACAGGGGTGCCTAAGAGTGCCCACAGCTCTTGGAAGACCTCAGAGCGTGTTAGCAGCCAACTCCAACCAAAACGACAGCCGTCAAACGTGTCTGTTTCCACTGTCTGTGATGATGTAACGGTGAGTACAGCAACCAGTTAAACCTTTGCTTAAACTTCAAATGTCAAAAGGTCTTTTAATTTAATAGTAAATATTAGTATTATTTGAAACAAACACCATTCATCTTTATCTACTGCTTGGGGGATACTGGTTGGAGCTAAACATTTCTCATTAAACCATCATGTATATATATGTGACATAAAAGTCAAGCCAAATTGCACAAGTTTACTGTGATATAAGCTTAAATTAGCATTAGGAAATCATGATAATCTGGCATTTAAAGTTATCCATATGATTTGAACGATGAAAGTGAAGTTAAACACTAACTGTGCATCAAAGCAAAAAATCTCCTCATCTGAAAGCCTTATACATGTATGATCGTCTGCAAATCTCTTTCTTCTCTGTTGCTGTTGCAGTTTGGAGGTGAAGTCTCCGGCACGAAGGAGGCAACAAGAGGGAGAAAGGTGCCTCATACACGTCACCGGCAGGCTCAAGGTAACCCTATATTGGCCGAACCTTAACACTTTCTACGCCACCGATAATGCCCAAGTTATTTTTAGCCGAGACCAGCTGTGCTGCAGCAGGTCACTCAGAATTGTAGTAACTGTGTAGTAACTGTATCAACACGATGGAATGCAGGCGTTAAATCGATGTTACAGGAAGCGACTGAAGCTAACAGTCTGAGCGGATATATCCGTACCAGGTCAGATAGAGCCATATGAGTGGGTACGGATATATCCGTACCTGGGAGACAATGAGTTAAATAAGGATGACAAGTTCCCATCAGGAAATCAAGAATTCCTGTTTTGAAAAAAATATTGCCTGAAAGATTTCCGGAATTTTCAAAACCTTGAAGAATGAAAATAGAAAAACCTGAACATCTGAACCAAAAGAAATTGTTTCTGAAGTTTAATGATCTCAGCTTTTATCCCTGTTTATGAGATAGGTCTTCATATTGATCATTGACATGCGAGAACTTCTGAATGTGCAGAAAGTGCTGCAGCAATATACATACACATAACTAGCTATTTAAAACTTGGAATGCATTGATTATTATAGTTTTATGTTCAAACATTTATTTTAGTGAAGGTTCCTTTTGGGGGGAAATAAAAATGCTGAATTTGATAAGTAATTTTTTTTTTTACACGAGGGACATCAGGTTAAAATAAGCTGTTTTCAGTTTGTGATTCTGAAAATAATGTTTGTATTTGTGGCATGCTGGGATTGCAAATCAATGGTAAATTGAAATGTAAACAAGATAGAAGATAATGAAATGTTCTCTATGTGCAGATGGAAGTTACAGCGCAGAGGACAACACAGAGTGGAAAGGAGGCAGAAAGGTGGTGACAGAACTGGATGTCATCATCAACAAGTTGGATGAAACAGAGTCGGATATAATGTCAGTTTCATTTACCTGTGATGTGAATGGATGCATAGATAAAGAATAGCTGACAGCTGAGTAGATAATTTGTGCAAAGCCAATTCTCTAATGAGCTGTTCCATGAGATTGAGAATGACATTGCTTGTGGATGTAACTTTGCAATCTGATTTCTTACTTGTTTCTTTGTTTTGGTGTGTGTGGGTTGTTTTAACTTGAATTTGTTGCAATTCTTCTTTAATAAAAACATAAATCAAAGGGTTTTTTACAAGAAAACTATCTGCTTCTGACAAAAGCTACTCACATAATAGAGATCCAAGTCTTTGAGAACAAAAACCTCGGAGGACACATTGCAGTTATAAGTTTGGATGGTTTATAGACATATAGATGGTACCATGTACAGCAGGGACTCCCACCCCCAACCCACCCCCCCCCCCCCCAATTTAACTTTGAATACTCACTCCTTTTGAAGACCGTAGTTGTTTTAGATTTTCTGTTGATAACCTCTGTCAATTTACCCCCATTTTGTGACCCCCATTTTGTGACCCCTATTTTGTGACCCCCATTTTGTGACCCCCTCGTTTGTAAGACCTGAGTTTCTCAAAATGTTTGAGGTTTTAAAGGCGGTCCACTGTACTGCTTTGGACATGCTAAGGAAGCGGAAAGTAAATATGTTATGATGTTTCTTTGTTACAGGGAGAAATCCAACATGACCAGGGCTTGCCGGAGTGGTGTTCACAAAGCCTTCACTTTCACCAAAAGACAGCTGCAGGAAACGGTAAGCATGGTGTTGACAAAGCCCTCACTTTCACCAAAAGACAGCTGCAGGAAACGGTAAGCATGGTGTTGACAAAGCCTTCACTTTCACCAAAAGACAGCTGCAGGAAACGGTAAGCATGGTGTTGACAAAGCCTTCACTTTCACCAAAAGACAGCTGCAGGAAACGGTAAGCATGTGTTGACAAAGCCTTCACTTTCACCAAAAGACAGCTGCAGGAAACGGTAAGCATGGTGTTGACAAAGCCCTCACTTTCACCAAAAGACAGCTGCAGGAAACGGTAAGCATGGTGTTGACAAAGCCTTCACTTTCACCAAAAGACAGCTGCAGGAAACGGTAAGCATGTGTTGACAAAGCCTTCACTTTCACCAAAAGACAGCTGCAGGAAACGGTAAGCATGGTGTTGACAAAGCCTTCACTTTCACCAAAAGACAGCTGCAGGAAACGGTAAGCATGGAGTTGACAAAGCCTTCACTTTCACCAAAAGACAGCTGCAGGAAACGGTAAGCATGGTGTTGACAAAGCCTTCACTTTCACCAAAAGACAGCTGCAGGAAACGGTAAGCATGGTGTTGACAAAGCCCTCACTTTCACCAAAAGACAGCTGCAGGAAACGGTAAGCATGGTGTTGACAAAGCCTTCACTTTCACCAAAAGACAGCTGCAGGAAACGGTAAGCATGGTGTTGACAAAGCCCTCACTTTCACCAAAAGACAGCTGCAGGAAACCGTAAGCATGGTGTTGACAAAGCCCTCACTTTCACCAAAAGACAGCTGCAGGAAACGGTAAGCATGGTGTTGACAAAGCCTTCACTTTCACCAAAAGACAGCTGCAGGAAACGGTAAGCATGGTGTTGACAAAGCCCTCACTTTCACCAAAAGACAGCTGCAGGAAACGGTAAGCATGGTGTTGACAAAGCCCTCACTTTCACCAAAAGACAGCTGCAGGAAACGGTAAGCATGGTGTTGACAAAGCCTTCACTTTCACCAAAAGACAGCTGCAGGAAACGGTAAGCATGGTGTTGACAAAGCCTTCACTTTCACCAAAAGACAGCTGCAGGAAACGGTAAGCATGGTGTTGACAAAGCCTTCACTTTCACCAAAAGACAGCTGCAGGAAACGGTAAGCATGGAGTTGACAAAGCCTTCACTTTCACCAAAAGACAGCTGCAGGAAACGGTAAGCATGGAGTTGACAAAGCCTTCACTTTCACCAAAAGACAGCTGCAGGAAACGGTAAGCATGGTGTTGACAAAGCCTTCACTTTCACCAAAAGACAGCTGCAGGAAACGGTAAGCATGGTGTTCACATGCTGCCCCTTCCAAGTAATGCTTGAGAAAAGGGAGGGGGGTGGAACACTGGGAAGAAGAAAGCTTACAGTCACAAGAAGAAGAAGGTCGTACATGTTGTTAAAGTGTGCGATCCTGACAACTAGCAATAACGTTGATACCGCAACCCCCCTCCAAAACAAAACAAAATTAATCTGGAAAAATCAGACCTAAAACTTGGTGACCAGTTAAGTCTTCTCAAGCTATAACCCCTGAGAGTGTGTTTGTGTGTGTGTATGTATGAGAGTGTGTTTGTGTGTGTGTTGTAGGAACTAAGAACAACCAAATACGGGATACCTGTAGGAACATTTTACCTTCTTGTTTGTTTCAGGTGTCTCAGCTAACTGAAATCCAAGAGATGTCATCTCGAGTGAATAAGGTTGGCTTTCCGTCTTTCTTTCTTTATTTGGTGTTTAACGTCGTTTTCAACCACGAAGGTTATATCGCGCCGGGGTTGGCTTTCCGTCTCCTCTATCTCATCTTTTCACATTGAGATGTATTTCAGACAGAATGACATGTGCTCGAAGAGTTATTTTTACAACAAAATGCTGGTCTGACGACAAGCCACCAAACATCGTTTCTGTCATCATTTTGGTTGTGCAACAAAATGCACAATAACCCACAGGGAGACGCATTTTTAGAATCCAACTCCGGGCCACAAAGCATCGTCACAGTAGCTCGAGATAACACGTCAACCTTGTATGTGACGTCAAACGTAGCTTGTTGACGCTTTTCTTCTTCCAGTCTGAAAATGTACAGAGCTGCGATCATACGTGTGACTTCAGTAAGTGTTGAGCATATTTCTTTTCTTTTTAAGTGTTTATGACTTTTCGTTGTGGATTTTGCGATTACAGAGATAAGTTGCAAATTGACCATGAGTCGCCGCGGTAATTATCAACTTTGATTGGGTCTTTGAGAGTGAATGCTTACAATCGTTGTCCTCGGAAACACAAATCCAAAGCCGCGATGGTCCCACACATCAAACAATCAGCCTGATTGGCTTTTACTTTGACAATCCACGTTTCACCTGAAAGCTCAAACCCATTCACCACCTCGATTTATTGCATGGGGAACATGAGATTTATTTCCCAGGTGTTTGTGAATGAAAACTCGTGAAAATGATGACAATTTGTTTTGTTTGTGTGTTTATTTGTTTGTTGTGGATAAGAAAAATCATTAAAATGATGATACTCATGATAAATTTTCTTTTCAGCTGAAATATCAGTGCAAGGCGATGTCTGAGGAGATGAAGGAAAATCACAGTCAAAAGTGCCAGTAAGTATCGGAGCAATTTCGCTAGCCCTTTTCCAAACTGGTATTTCTTTGCATATATGAATCCAGGATCTCACGGAAACAGGGGTGAGTTGCATGAGAGAACTCAAATTCCAAGCTCAAACGGTTCGACTTTACTCTAAAGCTTGCTCTGTTAAGAATCCGCAAAGCACGAAACGAAGTCGGGGTGCATGAGCCGTCTTAAGAGCCGACTCAACAGAGAAAGAGGGCAAGTTGACAACGTCGACCTACTTAGAGCGTTAGTGGGAGATTCCATGACGTCACGGGAAATGTGGTCAGCAACAACCAATGCAAACTGCAGTCTAGTAGGTTCGCGGGAAAAGGGCGCATCAGAGACCGTCTGTTACACAATAATGTACTCTGCGGCATCTGGGCGCATTCAAGCATGCACAGGAAGCGCGCGCTCATACCAACACAGGAGATGCCGTGTGTAGTACAAAGTAGAGCGTACGGCGTTATAGTACTATTTTGTGCATTGTGCATGTTGGATCGAGTAGAAGAAAAATAAAGATTGTCTTCTTGATCTTGAATCGCTCTCTACTGAAAAGGTAAACATCTACCAAAATTTAAAAAAGTAAACACAAAAAGAAGATAAAAATACAGTAATTACAAAAAAACACAAATTATATCAAAATAAAAAAATGAAGTAAAAAACAAAATATTAGAAGAAAAAGAAACCAAAGTCATATAATGTGAGATTAGAAAATAAATAATAAATAAATAAATAAGATTAAATAAATAAAAAAAATTAAAATCAAATAATAAAACACTTATAACTATTAGAGACAGCATTAGGTAACAAAAGATGATTTCTAACAAATAAAAAAAAAGACAACAAAATATAAATATATTAATGATTGAATAAATCAATACATAAATACATATTTCAAAAAATAAAAAAATAAAAAATGATTTCACCCAAAAGAAAACAAAAACAAAATCCTTTTGATGGCCGGGCACAGATGAAGTAAACAAGAAAGTTGTCTAACTCCGTCGCGTTGGTGCGACCTATTATAGCACCAAATGATAAAAGCTTTTTAAAAAATCATCTTGCAAGCGGCAACTGGCTGGTTAAGTCTGTTATCTCTGCCAAGCTCAGCGTTAAGCCTGGGGGGAAGCAGGCTCAAAGTTAAGCAAGAAACGCTGTGCTCAACGAACGTAAGACCACTCATGCACCCCGGTTTTCGCGCTTTCGGCGTTAAGTCAACCATCTCAACTTTGAGCACATTTTCGCCCAGCTTAAGTCGTCTCATGCAACCCACCCCAGGTCTCTCTGTTATCCCTTCCAGTCAAAGCATGGTGGAAACATTTTATATTTGTCAGGAAGAAACCTGTGTTTTGAAATGTGTATCGTTTTAACATTGAATTTCTCTTCTTTGATCCATGTGATGCTAGAGGCCGACTAAAACTCATATTTAGGCAGCTGGCCGAGGCTACAAAAGAGTGCCTGTTTGAATGTGTTCAATCATTATAAATTCTAACTGAAGTGGATTGATACATACATGTTATTTGTGTTTTTGACCAAAACATGACATTTGACAGATCTCAAGTCATTGTTCATCTCAACCGCTAATGCGGTCTTGGAGAACAATGGCTGTCTCGGTCTGTGTAAAATGTCATAATTAGACTTTGAAGCGCCTGTTATCCTAACTGAGTTTAAACAAAGTGATTTATTTCAATTGCTGTATGACAGGCAATTAACTCAGTAACTGACTCTTAGAAAATATTGAAGTTACGTGTAATTGCAAGTAAAATGTGTTGATTCTGCTTGCATTCTAGTCTAAACCTTACTCTTGTTTCTCTTTGTACAGCCTGTTGCAAGTAAAATGTGTTGGTTCTGCTTGCATTCTAGTCTAAACCTTACTCTTGTCTCTCTTTGTACAGCCTGTTGCAAGTAAAATGTGTTGGTTCTGCTTGCATTCTAGTCTAAACCTTACTCTTGTCTCTCTTTGTACAGCCTGTTGCAAGTAAAATGTGTTGGTTCTGCTTGCATTCTAGTCTAAACCTTACTCTTGTCTCTCTTTGTACAGCCTGTTGCAAGTAAAATGTGTTGGTTCTGCTTGCATTCTAGCCTAAACCTTACTCTTGTCTCTCTTTGTACAGCCTGTTGCAAGTAAAATGTGTTGGTTCTGCTTGCATTCTAGTCTAAACCTTACTCTTGTCTCTCTTTGTACAGCCTGTTGCAAGTAAAATGTGTTGGTTCTGCTTGCATTCTAGCCTAAACCTTCTTGTCTCTCTTTGTACAGCCTGTTGCAAGTAAAATGTGTTGGTTCTGCTTGCATTCTAGTCTAAACCTTACTCCTGTCTCTCTTTGTACAGCCTGTTGCAAGAGTTGCGGAGTCTGGGGGACCGTGGGGTGGATGCTGACCTGGTGCGCATCGATGAGTGGCTGCAGGACTTCCAGGCGCTGCAAGAGGCTGTATGATGCCGTCGTATCGATGAGTGGCTGAAGGACGTCCAGGCGCTGCAAGAGGCTGTATGATGCCGTCGTATCGATGAGTGGCTGCAGGACTTCCAGGCGCTGCAAGAGGCTGTATGATGCCGTCGCTGAGACCGCACAAGCAGGGATGAAAATTAACATTCGGAATCCAGGAATTCATGATTTGAAGACTTATTTTGAAGGTCATATTTTCACAAATTCAAGAAGAAAAAAATGTTAGAAAAAAGACATGAAGATCGTCTGATCCTCTCATGATTTTGATAATTCTCAACTTGCTTTCATCCCTACACAAGTACCAGAGAGCTACCATGTGATTGCAGTCAGAGATGTGAGACCGAATCAGTCATTGTTTGGTTTGAACATACATATATTCTTTGTAATCCCAGAAAGCGCTTTAATGTTCTGGACAGATGTGTTATTTCCTTTGTTTTTCTCTCTAATCTGTGACAAGGGCTTTAAAGGCTGCAGAACTTGAATGGTTTGTGTGCTGTACAGAAAGGAGAAGTGCAAATCTCCATCTTGTTAACACATCTGTCTCCTTCTTCAACAGACAGGGCAGACCTGTTTACCCTTACGATTTTGGCGTAATTTATTACGATTTTCTGCAAAAAATACGCCATACCGCTATCCGTGTCAAGACTACAATTTTCATAAATAAAAAAAAAAATTTAATTTTTTTTTTTTAATATTAATTCACATGTTTGGCATTGTTTTTTTTCAATGGCAAAATGGGGTGAAAAAGCACAAAACTGACCAGAGATCATAATCATGTCTGTCTGATGAGACGCTGGAGAGCCTTCTAGTGGTGAAGTCTCGCCCTCACTCATTCGGCAAGCGCAAGTACAGTAGAGAAGCGCTTGACACACTGAAAAAGGCCTACTACGAGCAAAAGAAAAAGAATCAGTGATGCATGTGCTTTTGATGTGATCTTCTTTGAAATTATGATGACTACAAAAACTGACTGATGTGTTTTGTTTGTGAATGATGGATATATGTGCATGATTGCGTTTCGCAGACACAGTTGTCATGTGCGTTGTAATTGGCGACGAATGCTGGATGATTACTATTTTTGTGCCAGGATTACTATATTTGGGGCTGAGCATTACTCCAAAACACTTATGGGGGTAAACAGGTCTGACAGGGGCAAATATCACACAGCAATGACTCAGTATTCTTTTTTACTGTTAGCACATTTTCTACAAGATTTACTGCATCGGAAAACAACCCCAAAAGCTTCGTCTTTCTTTGTCTTTGTGATAACTGATTTACTTAGAGAACTACTGCTTATAAGTGCAGAAAATATACATGCTGTGTAATTTTACACAAATTATTAGACGTTTGCTGTAAATGTCAATTATATTTTATTACATGTATCATATTTCACCAAGAGTGTTGAACGAACTTTTGTACAAACGCAAAAATGGTTCTGCTTGAAAAAGTCTGAATATTGTTCAGAAATAAATTATGAGTTTCTTTCAATGATGAGTTGTGGTTTTTTTTCTTCAGAATTGCTGCTTTGAACGTTGCAGTTATGCTTTTCATGAAAATTATCATGAGGTTGATGGTTAATTAGCGAAGTGATAATTTGAATGGCTATTCATTTTTTAGTTTTAATTTTTTTACACTTTGGTTTAAATGAAATACACAAGTGAATGAAAATGATTTTAAAAATTTGTTCTGGTGCCGTTAGAATCTCGAATTTCATTTACTGTGTATGACATATCGTCAGTGGCCTTCGAAGACCTCGTATCTTCAAAATCATAGTTCTGAGATAATGAGTGTTTTAAAAATCAAATTCCTCTTCACCAGATCAAAACGTGTAGATACGAGGTTTTCACTTTTTTGTTTTGAAGTTTTTTGTTTTGAATTTAAGGAACAATTACGAGGATTTTCAACAGACTCGCAGGGATTCAAACAGACAATACGAGGTTTTCCCGCTAATGTCGCTAATGTCTCAACACCCAACGGCAATACGAGGTTTTTAAAATCAGGGGAAAAAGACCTTTGCAAAATAGATAGAGTTACAAGCTTTTCACAGATGATAGGAAAAAAATCAAGGGACAGAACCATGCAAAAATCCGAAAATCGGGAAAATGTAAGTTACGAGGTCTTCGAAGGCCACTGACGATATGTAGCAATTCAGTCAGAACACAACAAAATTACATTGTATCTTTAGAGAAAATCTCATATGAACAGCAATTTTTTATTCTTCATCTTCAAAAATGTTTCATAATCATACTCTTTCTACACTTTTATCCATAATCATACTCTTTCTACACTTTTATTCATAATCATACTCTTTCTACACTTTTATCCATAATCATACTCTTTCTACACTTTTATCCATAATCATACTCTTTCTACACTTTTATCCATAATCATACTCTTTCTACACTTGTATCCATAACCATACTCTTTCTACACTTGTATCCATAATCAATAAACAAAAAAGGTTGGTTAATGGAACATTGAATTATAGAATATTATCTAATTGTTTGGGATTTTTACACTATTATCCATTAAACATGATTAAGAGACGTTTAATGAAGTAATTGTCCCAGTAATCCATTTTGCCCATGCCTCAACTTTCACCAAAACCTCAATATCGACGCAGTTTCTGTTACGTGGTAGGCTTAAATCATCTTGTGTGGCAACGATGAAATATTTCAAGTAAAGTGCAATGTCATAACTCATCGCCGATAGCAATCTTATTATTTTGCTTTCCCAGGTGACTTGCACTGCTGCGCAATCTGTTCTGATCCAATTACTAGGGACTATCTTCATCTTTAGGGAGTGCTTGATCCATTTACTTTGACGGCTGTTTGGTCATTTTTCTTTACGTTAAAAATGTATGCAAACTACAGTAGTTCTAAAACTGAAGGAAATTTGATTTTTAGGACTTTTTGATTTATTTAATTTGCACGTGCTCTTCCACTAGCAGGACTTTCTGAACATGACTAGTCTAGTTGGTCCTGGTCATATTTCCAGGTCACAGTAGGGTTAAGTGTGGGTCAAAAGTTGGTTGTAGCTATCCACTGCACACAGTACTCAGGATAAAGCATCCTTACATTATTGTTATATGAAGTCTTATATCGCGCGCGTATCTCCAGACTCGGACTCAAGGCGTAGGGATCTATTTATGCCGTGTGAGATGTGTTGTTTTTACACAATACATCACGCATTCACATCGACCAGCAGATCGCAGCCATTTCGGCGCATATCCTACTTTTCACGGCCTATTATTCCAAGTCACACGGGTATTTTGGTGGACATTTTTTATCTATGCCTAACCAATTTTGCCAGGAAAGACACTTTTGTCAATCGTGGGATCTTTAACGTGCACACCCCAATGTAGTTGGTCCGGACATTAGGCCAGTGTTTCAAAATGGCATTTGGCCACATTGGTCAAGTAAACGTTAAATATATATTTCTCTATTCCTTGTCGTGTAGACTATCCTGCCAACCATCACTGAGAGACCGGTTCAGGCTTCTGCACACTATCTGAACCCTCTTCCTCCTCATCACAATACATTAAGGAAACAATCGCAAAGTGGGATTTTCTGGCTTATTTAATTTTGCATGTTGAAACATGTCAATCACCAAAATTGATTCAGCATTCAATAATTCCCACTGTACAGAAAGCAGGCAGGTGACTGATTCAGCATTCAATAATTCCCACTGTACTGAAAGCAGGCAGGTGGCTGATTCAGCATTCAATAATTCCCACTGTACAGAAAGCAGGCAGGTGGTTGATTCAGCATTCAATAATTCCCACTGTACAGAAAGCAGGCAGGTGGTTGATTCAGCATTCAATAATTCCCACTGTACAGAAAGCAGGCAGGTGGTTGATTCAGCATTCAATAATTCCCACTGTACAGAAAGCAGGCAGGTGGCTGATTCAGCATTCAATAATTCCCACTGCACAGAAAGCAGGCAGGTGGCGGATCGTGTTCAGCATTCAATAATTCCCACTGTACTGAAAACAGGCAGGTGGCTGATTCAGCATTCAATAATTCCCACTGTACTGAAAACAGGCAGGTGGCTGATTCAGCATTCAATAATTCCCACTGTACTGAAAATAGGCAGGTGGCTGATTCAGCATTCAATAATTCCCACTGTACTGAAAACAGGCAGGCGTCTGATTCAGCATTCAATAATTCCCACTGTACAAAAAGCAGGCAGGCGGCTGATTCAGCATTCAATAATTCCCACCGTACAGAAAGCAGGCAGGCGTCTGATTCAGCATTCAATAATTCCCACTGTACAGAAAGCAGGCAGGCGGCTGAATCAGCATTCAATAATTCCCACTGTACAGAAAGCAGGCAGGCGGCTGAATCAGCATTCAATAATTCCCACTGCACAGAAAGCAGGCAGGCGGCTGATTCAGCATTCAATAATTCCCACTGTACAGAAAGCAGGCAGGCGGCTGATTCAGCATTCAATAATTCCCACTGTACAGAAAGCAGGCAGGCGGCTGATTCAGCATTCAATAATTCCCACTGTACTGAAAGCAGGCAGGTGGCTGATTCAGCATTCAATAATTCCCACTGTACAGAAAGCAGGCAGGTGGTTGATTCAGCATTCAATAATTCCCACTGTACAGAAAGCAGGCAGGTGGTTGATTCAGCATTCAATAATTCCCACTGTACAGAAAGCAGGCAGGTGGCTGATTCAGCATTCAATAATTCCCACTGCACAGAAAGCAGGCAGGTGGCGGATCGTGTTCAGCATTCAATAATTCCCACTGTACTGAAAACAGGCAGGTGGCTGATTCAGCATTCAATAATTCCCACTGTACTGAAAACAGGCAGGTGGCTGATTCAGCATTCAATAATTCCCACTGTACTGAAAATAGGCAGGTGGCTGATTCAGCATTCAATAATTCCCACTGTACTGAAAACAGGCAGGCGTCTGATTCAGCATTCAATAATTCCCACTGTACAAAAAGCAGGCAGGCGGCTGATTCAGCATTCAATAATTCCCACCGTACAGAAAGCAGGCAGGCGTCTGATTCAGCATTCAATAATTCCCACTGTACAGAAAGCAGGCAGGCGGCTGATTCAGCATTCAATAATTCCCACTGTACAGAAAGCAGGCAGGCGGCTGATTCAGCATTCAATAATTCCCACTGTAGCTGAAAGCAGGCAGGCGGCTGATTCAGCATTCAATAATTCCCACTGTACAGAAAGCAGGCAGGCGGCTGATTCAGCATTCAATAATTCCCACTGTACAGAAAGCAGGCAGGCGGCTGATTCAGCATTCAATAATTCCCACTGTACTGAAAGCAGGCAGGCGGCTGATTCAGCATTCAATAATTCCCACTGTACTGAAAGCAGGCAGGTGGCTGATTCAGCATTCAATAATTCCCACTGTACAGAAAGCAGGCAGGTGACTGATTCAGCATTCAATAATTCCCACTGTACAGAAAGCAGGCAGGCGGCTGATTCAGCATTCAATAATTCCCACTGTACTGAAAGCAGGCAGGTGGCTGATTCAGCATTCAATAATTCCCACTGTACAGAAAGCAGGCAGGTGACTGATTCAGCATTCAATAATTCCCACTGTACTGAAAGCAGGCAGGTGGCTGATTCAGCATTCAATAATTCCCACTGTACTGAAAGCAGGCAGGGGGCTGATGGTTGGTATGTGTCCAAGCGGAGGGATGTTCTAGTCTCACGGACAGGCCGGGACTGATGTGCTGATGTACCTGTTGCTGTTGGAAAGGAAGCTAGCTATTCTTACAGGATGCGGTGTTGTACCGTGTCAATGGACCATCCTACTGGTGTGTGATGTGGCAGTTTTATATATGCCACTGCTGTTTAGCATGCATTCTCACCACTGTCTTTAGCACGTGCGCACACACACACTGACGCGCTTGCACACACACACACACACACAAATCCCTAAGCCTGAAATGCAGAAGACCAAGAGCATCTCCACCCGTTCTATAACTTGGTCACACACACACGAATCAAAAGCCCGGCTGCTTCCTATGCAGATTTGTGGCTGAATCAATTTTGTAATTGGCACACAATGCAGCCATGACATTGAGACACGTCTTGCAGCCATGACATTGAGACACGTCTTGCAGCCATGACCTTGAGACACGTCTTGCAGCCATGACATTGAGACACGTCTTGCAGCCATGACATTGAGACACGTCTTGCAGCCTCAAAATGCCACGTACTATCGGTCACCTGCAAGAGAAAACCAGTCTGCACCAACTACTCCTTTCACGGGGAAACACTGCAGAAGGTGGACATGGCCAAGTACCTTGGCGTGGAGCTCACGAAAGACATGCACTGGGGAGCGCTCATTCAGGTCACCACAGCAAAGCCAAACAAAACCAGTGCCTTTGTTTACCGAAACCTCAGGGGCTGCCCCCATCCTGTTCAGACCACCTGCCACAAGGGACTGGTGAGATCGGCCTTATGCTTCCCCAATCTGGGACCAACGTCAGAAGAGCCAGGCCTGTCTGGCAGCCTGGAGATGAGGCAGCGACGCTCCGCAAGGAAAATCCTGCGCGACTTCAAACCCACCGGTAGCGCAACGGAACTCGTCTCCAGGCTCAAGCTGGTCCCCTTCATACAACGGCGCACCGTGACCAAGGCCACCATGATGTACAAAATCATGAGTGTACTGGTCGAGGTAGCCACAAGGGAAGGCACCCTGACACTAGTCCCAAAATCCACCAGGGGGCACACCACTGGACTACAGGTCCCCAAGTCCCGCACTGACTCCAACAGAACGTCGTTATTTCCGTCTTCGATCTGCCTCTGGAACAACATCCCCCAAGAGGCTGTGAGCGCAGACTCCCCCCAGGCCTTCAGAACCATCGTTGAGGCCTGGCTCCGAGACGCGAGCCCATAAGCACCCCCTGTCTAAATCCACACCCTATCTGTTCCCGCTTCCCCCCTCTCTAGACCCACCCAGTGAACCCGTGTGATCCAGTTTCCCTTTTTCACAATGTAGTCGTCAGTAAGTCATTTGAATGCGACTCGATGTGAGCTTATCTACAATAGCACGTTTTTATGCACGAAACAAACGGCTGTGGTTCACAAGAACTCTAGCGATGGCTTTTGACTGTTGAGAGGAACAGCAATATGCATAAACCGTCGACTGCTACGACCCTTGCGTGACCCTGCTTCCGGGCTTTTCTTTTTTCAAACTTTCACAACTTCGAAATATACTGATCTTGTCTTGATGAAAAAAAAATTATTTTATGATTAAAGAATGTTTGTGTAACAAGCTGTCAATTTATTATTTAGATTTTAAAAGTTAGGTCTAGCGCAAAAACGCACCACGCCGTCCAAAAACATTCTGATAATCATCGATCCACGGCTATGGCCAGTTTACATCGATAGAATGAGACCCGAAGGGAAGCAACTCATTTTTGACCTGAGTTCAGGATGGGTCCAAAAAGTGTTCGAGACAATCTGCAAAATTAATTCTTTAAAAATTGCTCGCTCTTTACGTAGGGCACCTACGATGTTCCCGTTTGTTGAGCGTTCAAATTGAAGGGTGTTTGTACTGTGTGTAAAAGCCTGACAGTATCTGTGATGGTTTACGGGCTCCAGGCTTACTGTCCGGGCGTGATTTCCGGTATTGAATATTCATAAGAGCACCAAAACGAGGCGCCATTGTTGTAGAGGAGCAAATCCACGAAAATAAATTCTTTGAAAATTTCTCACGCTCGACAGATAGCAGCCAGGATGTTCCCGTTCGGTGAGCGTTCAAATGGAAGTATGCTTGTACTGTATGTACTATAGACGCACGGGGAGCTCTGTGATGGTTTACGGGAGGCTTTCTGTGCCTTTAAAAGAAAAGCCCTTCCCGTGTCCACAATCTGGGTCACCATCACAGATCTGGCCAGGATTTGACATTGCCTACAATGAAAGCATGCTTTTAATTGCACGTCAACCAAAATGATTAGCATCCTGACTGCTTCCTGTCCGTGCAAAGTTGTGGTGTGTTTCCAAGTGGAGGAATAGTCTTACCCAACGTAGAAGCCTGGACAAGTCTGACTGACACAGGGGACACAACTCTTTTCAGTCTGACTGACACAGGGGACACAACTCTTCAGTCTGACTGACACAGGGGACAACTCTTTTGAGTGACGGGAAGGATTGTGCCTTGCATATGGTCCGTCGACAAGGAAAACAGAGATGCCGAGAGAGAGAGAGAAACTCGAACTCAATCGAAAACATTTGTAAGGGCCTAAAAGATTTAAGCGTTTGGTCAGGAAGAACCTTTCTAACGGGCGGTTAGTCCTTTTTATATCAATATGGCATTGAAACAACTGAAGATGGTCTCTAGGTAAAAAAAATAATTAAAAAAAATTAAAGGGGGGGGGGGGGGGGGGGGGCTGCCGGATAGGGAAAAACTTGATACAGGTGTGGCGTTGCCAAGAGGTTGGCCGGACCGGAACCTAAATGGCCGTTCAGTTTTTCTCCTGAGCGATATTTTCCCCGGTCACCCCCAGGTACTAGCTAAATCACGGTATCGGGTCCATCTGGTAGGTCTGACTAGTAATTTTCTAATCTGCTAAAAGTCGCGGTGCCGGTTGTCATGAAGTGGATTGTAGTGCAAATAAAGGAGTTACTTTTATGTATACGTGTTCTGCCCTATCTAATTACACTGACTCTTCACTCTTCACACTACACACTTCAAACACAGAATTTGGGAGGATACAGACTTATTATTTCCTCACACATTACAACACACTTCTTCATCTCAAAACATCAATACCAATCAACTTCTCGACCACACAGTTCACACAATCTCATCACAATCACCCCATACATGTGATTAATGATATAAAGATACTATTTCAATAATAAATTACTGCACAAGGTAAGGTGTTGACAGACACTCACGAGTTCGTATCACGGATCACTGCATGTCGTCATTTACACATCCTTGTGCCGCTGAATCCACGTAGATGATGATTTCCCAGAAACTCTCCTTATAGATGCTAACATGCACCTTTCACGTTTCTCCCCGAGAAACATTTTCGCCGTTAGCGAAAAGAACCGTCGTCTCTACGACCGGTAACGATGGAGACTCCTCCGTCCAGCCCGGCATCTGCGCCGATGTGGTCTCTTTCGCCACTATCCTTCTGCGCTCTCCCGTGTAAGGTCCGCCCCTCGTACACCCTCGTACACTCCATGGAAACTCCTCATGGAAACTCCTAAAGAATTAACCCAAGTCTTAAAGCCATATGTACTCGATGACTATACACGCTAATTGCTTTACCAACAGCTGGAGACATGCTAAATTAAGTTCCCTGCAAGATATTGTGGTCTAGGACCCCTTAAATGTTGAGATATTTGAATTTTTATTTTGATCTAGATCGTCCTATTTATAGATTTGCCAACAGAGGGAACGTTGACGCAAGGGAAATAACTCCGCGTCTTTGTTGACATCCTCACTTTTTCAGAGGCTAGAACAAGCTGTAATGCATGTATATGGTCCGCGCATGGCGACATATCGTCATTACATGGTCTTATGGTGCGTTTGACATCGATTATGGGCAAACTACACTTTGTAAACACGGGAGCGCGTACATATGCCTTTAATACAACATTCTCTTAAACCATCTCCTCTTCCTAAACAGTCATGTATCATCTCTCTCGTTCATTCTACATTCACATTCCGTCCACAGTCAATATCCAAACTATACTTAATCTATAAATCACTTTATCCACTAATGACACTACCATACATAGCATCACTGTCTTAAACATATCATAAATGCTTAACATTTATGTTCAAGAATTTCCCAACAAAAACCATAAATAATACAATCACAACAAGAATTCTCTTAAAACTTCACACTAGAATTTAGTGCACTTTGTATACACTAACATTTATATTCCAGCTATGTATTCAAGCTTCAATAATATACAACATAGTAAATCATTTACCTTAAGAGACCCGTCTCTTGAAAGAGTGCTTGTTCCCTGAACAAGATCGACACACGCTTACAACCTTCCTGGTTGAAAATCTTAGGCGCTGTAAATGTTCCCAGTTCATAGCCAGCTATATTTCTCAAACTTGTAAACGCAACTCATGTCAAGCTAAAGCTATTTTCTCGTGCAACACACGAAACCCGTGATAACGCTTCTCCTGTCCCCTACGCATTCGCAATTCTTCTTCTTCTTCTTGGCGTTCGCAGAGGTTACACAATCAGTCCAGCACTGGTGATAAATGTTGTCGTTTTCTCCAACTCCTGTCGACTGCCGTATAGTTTGGTCTGCAAGGGAGTTGGTGACGGCCACACTTCTTTTCGTTCCTCATCTAGTAAGGGACATCGCTGTAAGATGTGTTCCGCTGTTTGGTCCTCTTGACCGCAGGCACAGGTTGGTGATGGCGCCAGCTTGAACTTTCGGTTCATGTGAGCATTGAGCCTGTTGTGGCCAGTACGCAGCCTGATGAGGTTGACTTGCTGCTCTCTGGACATTGTGTGGTAGTCATCTCTGTTTGTCCTTGGCCTCATCAATGCCTTGATGATTTTCTTCTGCTCACTAAAGCTGACACTGTTTTCAGGTTGGTCTTCCACGGCTCCTTCTTTTGCCAGCTCATCTGCCCTTTCATTTCCTGGTATCCCACAGTGTGCTGGTATCCACTGGAGGACAACTCTTCTGGTTTGTCTGACCATCTGTAATGCTTTGGCCAGCTGTGGGAGTTTGTCGTTCTCTAGGGCCTGAAGGACTGAAAAGGCGTCCGAGAGGAAGACAACTTGGTAGCAAGGGTCTGCGGAGTCCTGAACGAAGGAGGCGGCCTGCATGAGAGCTTCTGCTTCTGCTTTATAGGCATTCGCAATTCAATCTTTAGGGAAGTTAAAATCACGACGTGTTTCACATCACAAATATCCTACTCACATCTTTGTGACACACGTGAAGTCTTGCGCCGCGCGGCTGTCACGGCCGGAAGGACTGAAATGGCGTACTGCGCCACAGGGCATCTACACGTCTCGCTGATCGGTCAAATACCATGTCGGTGATCATGATAGCGCTAGCCATTGTTCAAACCCATATTTCTTCACAAGTACGAATTGTCCTTTTCAGTCGCCACAGAACGCTGCCACTCTCATTACACAAACCAGTCAAACCTAGTCCCAAACACGGTAGATTATGGGAAAGAAAATAAGTAATTATCATCATTCTTGTTCAAAAGCAAAAAAGATTTTTTTCCGAAAATAATTTGGTGGATGTTGAGTATGTCAGGCCAGTGTGGTAGTGGGAAGGAGGTTGGTTTGAATATGTGAAATATTCTTATAGTTGACTGGATTGATACAGGTCACATAGTATAGATCAAGTTTGTGTCAATCAGTTGGTCAGTATAAAGTTCTCTTGAACATTATTTTATGAATGTGGAACAGCTTTTATTTCCAAAAAAAATCTTGTCGCAGGTAGAGCAAGAAAAAGGCTTCTTTCCCTCGTGCCCATTGATATGCGATTGAAAGGAGTACTTGGCCATGAACTCCTTGTCACAATACCGGCATGTGTACCTCGAGCCCATTGATATGCGATTGAAAGGAGTACTTGGCCATCAACTCCTTGTCACAATACGGGCATGTGTACCTCGAGCCCATTGATATGCGATTGAAAGGAGTACTTGGCCATGAACTCCTTGTCACAATACGGGCATGTGTACCTCGAGCCCATTGATATGCGATTGAAAGGAGTACTTGGCCATGAACTCCTTGTCACAATACGGGCATGTGTACCTCGAGCCCATTGATATGCGATTGAAAGGAGTACTTGGCCATGAACTCCTTGTCACAATACCGGCATGTGTACCTCGAGCCCATTGATATGCGATTGAAAGGAGTACTTGGCCATCAACTCCTTGTCACAATACGGGCATGTGTACCTCGAGCCCATTGATATGCGATTGAAAGGAGTACTTGGCCATGAACTCCTTGTCACAATACCGGCATGTGTACCTCGAGCCCATTGATATGCTATTGAAAGGAGTACTTGGCCATGAACTCCTTGTCACAATACGGGCATGTGTACCTCGAGCCCATTGATATGCTATTGAAAGGAGTACTTGGCCATGAACTCCTTGTCACAATACGGGCATGTGTACCACGAGCCCATTGATATGCTATTGAAAGGAGTACTTGGCCATGAACTCCTTGTCACAATACCGGCATGTGTACCTCGAGCCCATTGATATGCGATTGAAAGGAGTACTTGGCCATCAACTCCTTGTCACAATACGGGCATGTGTACCTCGAGCCCATTGATATGCGATTGAAAGGAGTACTTGGCCATGAACTCCTTGTCACAATACCGGCATGTGTACCTCGAGCCCATTGATATGCTATTGAAAGGAGTACTTGGCCATGAACTCCTTGTCACAATACGGGCATGTGTACCTCGAGCCACCGCCAATCTTGTGATAATGACGCTCATGTTCTACCAGGGCCCTATTTCTGGCATACATCTTGCCGCAGGTGTTGCACAGATGTGATTTTTTTGTGGGGGTGGAAGTGGCCAATGGTTGTCCTGGTAGTACCTCCTCTTGCTGCTCCTCGTCACCGACCTCCTGGGACATAGAGGTTGACGCCAAGGGTTTCACTGGGTCGACTTTTTCTACTTCCTCCTGATCCCCACCGGCTTCCACCACCACTTCATGACACCACCACTTCATGACACCACCACTTCATGACTGATTTCATGAATGCTGTCGAGAGTCGCAAATGAAAGACTGTCCATCTGTAAAAAGCACAACCTCGCATACCGTGAATATTTTGTTACATAATTCTATTGACTGCCATAGTATGGGCCCCCAAACAAATGTTCGGCCACAAGGAAGCCTCTACAACAATGTTTTCAATGTAATAGCCTTAAAGACTATAAATGGAGGGCAGTCTCTATGATCTGAAAAAGCACTTTGACCTTAGCATTTCTGCACTTTGACCTTAGCATTTCTGCAATTTACAGACATGTGCACTTTGATCTTAGCAAAAACTGGGACCCCACACACGATTTTGTTTTCATGCGATCAAGGACCTCCACATTCTTGTTTTTGTTCATAATACAAAGATGGGTAGCTGGTAACTTCCCGGAATGACTGATTTAGAGTGTACAATAGATCGAGGGAATGCACAAAAAGCTGCCTGAAAGAATTGCACTTTGACCTTAGCATGGGTGCACTTTGACCTTAGCATGCGATTCGAATTTTTCATAGACGTTTCTTGCTAAACCAAAGAACTGACCATAGTAGGAATGAAGGAGGGATAAGCTAGCATCGTAAGAAACATAATCTAATTGATAGTAGTTATGAATGACTGGTATATATTGAATACTAAGTGAAAATCCTACCTTCCAGCCCGCCAACACTTCGACTCGAGGGCCCGTATCGTACCACGTGACCGCACTTATGCTCATCTTCAGGTCCTCTTTGTTCACCATGTTCCACTTGGTTTTGTATTACATGTATGTTATGTTATATTGCTGATTTTTCTGTACTTATGTATCTTGTATGTGTCAATAGGCTCTGTGCTTTAATGACAATAAATTCTGATTCTGATTCTGATTCTGATTCTGGAGTTTACCATAAAAAAAGTATACTGAACTTGCCTTTGCTTCCTTCTACGGTGTGGTTCAGAAAGATTGTTATACTATGTACTCACATGTATTGAGTGATTGCAATATCACTGTGTCAACTGTGCGTTCGTGAGTGGTGATTGGTATTGATGTGAAGAATTGTATTGTTATTTGTGAGGAAATAATAAGTCTGGATCCTCCCAGATTCTGTGTGTGAAGTGTGTAGTGCGAAGAGTGAAAGAGTCAGTTTAACTAGATAGGGCAGAGCACGTAGTAATAGAAAATAACTTCTTTATTCGCATATTCCACTTCATGACACAGTGTTAGAAGTGTTATATTATATTCATAAATTGTTGAATAAAACGCTGTTTAAACCAAATGTTAGCAGTAATAGCATATACCTATATTAGTCTAAAGATAGGTCCCTGGTAATAGTAATAGCAGCAGGAGTAGTAATTGCAGTGCGTGGTACTGGTAGTGGAAATAATAGCAGTGGTAATAGCACTCACACCAAAAGCGACCAACTACTACTACAGTATCACTTATCCCCGCCATCTCCTTTAATCGCCTTTTTTTTTTTTTTACCGCAAGTTTTTGTTACAAGTCAATGTTCCTGCTCTATCTTGTGTGTGTAATGCAATCAGCCTTGTGTCAGTTTAACAAGGATTTACGAGGCAGCGTGCCATATAAAGCTGCCAATGCATCGATCTGCCTGTCTGCCTCGGCCCCCACAATTAAAGCGGCCTTGAATCTGTAAATATTGGTTTACTTACGACATTGTGCATACAAGCTACTTGCCGTTCAAAGCTCGATTAAGTGTGCGATATGTCAGTGTATTCTGTATGTGTGCTTGTGGGAGTTTGGGGGGGAGAGTGTGTTTGCGCGTGTGTGTGTTGTGTAAGGGAGTGTGTGTGTGTGTGTGTGTGTGTGTGTCACAGTGTGTGTGTATGTGTGTGTGTGACAGTGTGTGAATGTGTGTGTGTGTGTCACAGTGTGTGTGTCACAGTGTGTGTGTGTCTGTCTGTGTGTCTGTGTGTTTCTGTGTCTGTGTGTGTCAGTGTGTGTCTGTGTGTGTCAGTGTGTGTGTGTGTCTGTCTGTGTGTCTGTGTGTGTCAGTGTGTTTCTGTGTCTGTGTGTGTCACAGTGTGTGTGTGTGTCTGTCTGTGTGTTTCTGTGTCTGTGTGTGTCAGTGTGTTTCTGTGTCTGTGTGTGTCAGTGTGTTTCTGTGTCTGTCTGTGTGTCTGTGTGTTTCTGTGTCTGTGTGTGTCAGTGTGTGTGTGTGTCTGTCTGTGTGTCTGTGTGTTTCTGTGTGTGTCTCTGTGTCTGTGTGTGTTTCTGTGTCTGTGTGTTTCTGTGTCTGTGTGTGTCAGTGTGTTTCTGTGTCTGTGTGTGTCAGTGTGTCTCTGTGTCTGTGTGTGTCAGTGTGTCTCTGTGTCTGTGTGTGTTTCTGTGTCTGTGTGTGTCAGTGTGTTTCTGTGTCTGTGTGTGTCAGTGTGTTTCTGTGTCTGTGTGTGTCAGTGTGTCTCTGTGTCTGTGTGTGTCAGTGTGTCTCTGTGTCTGTGTGTGTTTCTGTATCAGTGTGTTTCTGTGTCTGTGTGTGTCAGTGTGTTTCTGTGTCTGTGTGTGTCAGTGTGTCTCTGTGTCTGTGTGTGTTTCTGTATCAGTGTGTTTCTGTGTGTGTCAGTGTGTCTCTGTGTCTGTGTGTGTTTCTGTGTCAGTGTGTTTCTGTGTCTGTGTGTGTCAGTGTGTTTCTGTGTCTGTGTGTGTCAGTGTGTTTCTGTGTCTGTGTGTGTCAGTGTGTCTCTGTGTCTGTGTGTGTCAGTGTGTCTCTGTGTCTCTGTGTCTGTGTGTGTTTCTGTGTCAGTGTGTTTCTGTGTCTGTGTGTGTCAGTGTGTTTCTGTGTCTGTGTGTGTCAGTGTGTCTCTGTGTCTGTGTGTGTCAGTGTGTCTCTGTGTCTGTGTGTGTTTCTGTATCAGTGTGTTTCTGTGTCTGTGTGTGTCAGTGTGTTTCTGTGTCTGTGTGTGTCAGTGTGTCTCTGTGTCTGTGTGTGTCAGTGTGTCTCTGTGTCTGTGTGTGTTTCTGTGTCAGTGTGTTTCTGTGTCTGTGTGTGTCAGTGTGTTTCTGTGTCTGTGTGTGTCAGTGTGTTTCTGTGTCTGTGTGTGTTTCTGTGTCAGTGTGTTTCTGTGTCTGTGTGTGTCAGTGTGTTTCTGTGTCTGTGTGTGTCAGTGTGTTTCTGTGTCTGTGTGTGTCAGTGTGTTTCTGTGTCTGTGTGTGTCAGTGTGTCTCTGTGTCTGTGTGTGTCAGTGTGTCTCTGTGTCTGTGTGTGTTTCTGTATCAGTGTGTTTCTGTGTCTGTGTGTGTCAGTGTGTTTCTGTGTCTGTGTGTGTCAGTGTGTCTCTGTGTCTGTGTGTGTCAGTGTGTCTCTGTGTCTGTGTGTGTTTCTGTGTCAGTGTGTTTCTGTGTCTGTGTGTGTCTCTGTGTCTGTGTGTGTCAGTGTGTCTCTGTGTCTGTGTGTGTTTCTGTGTCAGTGTGTTTCTGTGTCTGTGTGTGTCAGTGTGTTTCTGTGTCTGTGTGTGTCTCTGTGTCTGTGTGTGTCAGTGTGTCTCTGTGTCTGTGTGTGTTTCTGTGTCAGTGTGTTTCTGTGTCTGTGTGTGTCAGTGTGTTTCTGTGTCTGTGTGTGTCAGTGTGTTTCTGTGTCTGTGTGTGTCAGTGTGTCTCTGTGTCTGTGTGTGTTTCTGTGTCTGTGTGTTTCTGTGTCTGTGTGTGTCAGTGTGTTTCTGTGTCTGTGTGTGTCAGTGTGTCTCTGTGTCTGTGTGTGTCAGTGTGTCTCTGTGTCTGTGTGTGTCAGTGTGTCTCTGTGTCTGTGTGTGTTTCTGTGTCAGTGTGTTTCTGTGTCTGTGTGTGTCAGTGTGTTTCTGTGTCTGTGTGTGTCAGTGTGTTTCTGTGTCTGTGTGTGTCAGTGTGTTTCTGTGTCTGTGTGTGTCAGTGTGTCTCTGTGTCTGTGTGTGTTTCTGTGTCTGTGTGTTTTGTGAAGCTGCATTGTAGTGGAAACCTTTGTCAACGTGAGTAGCTGTTCTGAGTCACGGCGACCATTTACTGTTCTTTGAATATAAGATAAGCTTAAACTAATTTAACGGTTCAATTTACATACTTTGAAATGCAATAGATGTGTAGTGCTGACCAACTTTCTGTTGCCGTTTTTGGGCTTTCTGGTCTACATTACGTATGTTGCCTGTGTAGTAGAATCCGCCATGAAATCATTGCTTAGAGCCGACCATCACCCACCCCGCGAGGGAATTATTCACAATTAATATCGTTTTAATAAAGAGAGAGAAAAAAAACCCAGATGGTTGCAAGTTTATCTGATTTAAGCCTATTAGCTATATCTATTAGAGAGAGATGCAAAGTGCAAAAGCAAACAAGCCAATATGTAATAAATGGATTTGCATACACACACACACACACACACACACACACACACACACACACACACACACACACGCCTGCACTGACGCACGCACACACACACACACACACACACACACACTACACACGCACACACTCTCACAGACCGTCACATACACATACAAACGCACGCATGCACATACATACACACACTGACGCGGACACGCATACACTCTCACGCATTTACGCACACACACCTACACACGCACGCATGCACACACACACACACATATACTCACGCTCACAGTGACTCGCACACACTGCTCGCACACACATACACATACACACACACACACACACACACACACACACGAGCGCGTACGCGCACACACCACCACCAACGCTACCACCGCCACCACCACCACAATCAAATGTCCAGGCCGTACCACCAAGTCACACGCTCTTAGAAATCAACCATAACATTTGACTGCTGTCATCATGTCTATTTTGTCATATATTCCTCGTGACAACAATCTTTTCTTGTGCGTGACCACAGTCACATAACTCATTATTGCTTGTTCAACGTCCCCATTCCGCGGATAGATCTCTTTAAATCAAGTTTAGCTTAGGCCTATTCTGGCAGCATTTTGTGGAATTCTCTCCCGGAATCAGTTCGAGTCCCAACAAGTCTCAATACTTTCAAAAAACACCTCTCATTACATTTAATGTCAAATTACGAAAAGTCACAGTGATGGAAGACTTCGTTCCGATTATTTTCATATTGATCATATCTGTCCATAAAGCATCAGTGTTTCATAACGCAAGAATGTATGTAGGCCCTATAGCCTACAACGTGTATATATAGGCCTAGTCCTGTGAATAGGTTTTCTGCCTTTTTATTTGTTTATTTTTTACTGTCATGCTTATCTTTTGTAATTGTTTTACGTTTGTATATATATGTATTTAAGATTAGAATAGTCCCTCTCTGGGCGAGGGCTGGTTGAAAAGAAGCTCGTTTATAATGCTTATGCCACAACCCTCGTAAAATAAAATTTGATTTGATTTGATTTGATTTGTTCAGTCTCCGGGGAAAATCTTCTACTGATGCTGAATATAGTCCCCGTTGGCATGGCTGTTAATGAAATGTGTTGTGTCTGGTAGTAGACATA